>NW_027479305.1:0-158396 GCF_051014685.1 Ptiloglossa arizonensis | reverse complement strand
ATGACTAGAACGGCCCAGGGGAGAAGTACGCATACCGTTGTAATCGGGCGAGTTTCTACTTTCAGATGCAACAGAAATTATGCCGATTGGTCAATCGGTTCGCGAGATATGGCCATTTGGAGGTAAGAAACGCTTAAGAAACTCAAAATTTTCGCAGTTCTGATGCTCGAAATGAATAACTGGAACGGCCTAGGGGAAAAGTGCGCATACCGTTGTAATCGGGCGAGTTTCTACTTTCAGATGCAACAGAAATTTTGCGGATTGGTCAATCGGTTCGCGAGATGTGGCAGTTTGGAGGTAAGAAACGCTTGAGAAAGTCAAAATTTTCGCAGTTCTGATGCTCGAAACGAATGACTAGAACAGCCTAGGGGAGAAGTTCGCATAACGTTGTAATCGGGCGAGTTTCTACTTTCAGATGCAACAGAAATTATACCGATTGGTCAATCCGTTCGCGAGATATGGCCGTTTGGATGTAAGAGACGCTTGAGAAACTCAAAATTTTCGCAGTTCTGATGCTCGAAACGAATAACTAGAACGGCCTAGGGGAAAAGTGAGCATACCGTTGTACTCGGGCGAGTTTCTACTTTCAAATGCAACTGAAATTTTGCGGATTGGTCAACCCGTTCGCGAGATATGGCAGTTTGGATGTAAGAAACGCTTGGGAAACTCAAAATTTTCGCAGCTCTGATGCTCGAAACGAATAACCAGAACCGCCTAGGGGAAAAGTGCGCATACCGTTGTAATCGGGCGAGTTTCTACTTTCAGAAGCAACAGAAATTTTGCGGATAGGTCAATCCGTTCGCGAGATATGGCAGTTTGCAAGTAAGAAACGCTTAAGAAACTCAAAATTTTCGCAGTTCTGATACTCGACATGAATAACTGGAACGGCCTAGGGGAAAACTACACATACCGTTGTAGTCGGGCGAGTTTCTACTTTCAGATGCAACAGAAATTTTGCGGATTGGTCAATCCGTTCGCGAGATGTGGCAGTTTGGAAGTAAGAAACGCTCGAGAAACTCAAAATTTTCGCAGTTCTGATGCTCGAAACGAATAACTAGAACGACCTAGGGGAAAAGTACGCATACCGATGTAATCGGGCGAGTTTCTACTTTCAGATGCAACAGAAATTTTGCGGATTGGTCAATCCGTTCGCGAGATATGGCAGTTTGGAGGTAAGAAACGCTTGGGAAACTCAAAATTTTCGCAGTTCTGATGCTCGAAACGAATAACTAGAACGGTCTAGGGGAAAAGTGCGCATACCGTTGTAATCGGGCGAGTTTCTACTTTCAGATGCAACAGAAATTTTGCGGATTGGTCAATCCGTTCGCGAGATGTGGCAGTTTGGAGGTAAGAAACGCTCGAGAAACTCAAAATTTTCGCAGTTCTGATGATCGAAACGAATAACTAGAACGGCCTAGGGGAAAAGTGCGCATACCGTTGTAATCGGGCGAGTTTCTACTTTCAAATGCAACAGAAATTTTGCGGATTGGTCGATCCGTACGCGAGATATGGCAGTTTGGAAGTAAGAAACGCTTGAGAAACTCAAAATTTTCGCAGTTCTGATGCTCGAAACGAATGACTAGAACGGCCCAGTGGAGAAGTACGCATACCGTTGTAATCGGGCGAGTTTCTACTTTCAGATGCAACAGAAATTATGCCGATTGGTCAATCGGTTCGCGAGATATGGCCATTTGGAGGTAAGAAACGCTTAAGAAACTCAAAATTTTCGCAGTTCTGATGCTCGAAATGAATAACTGGAACGGCCTAGGGGAAAAGTGCGCGTACCGTTGTAATCGGGCGAGTTTCTACTTTCAGATGCAACAGAAATTTTGCGGATTGGTCAATCCGTTCGCGAGATGTGGCAGTTTGGAGGTAAGAAACGCTTGAGAAAGTCAAAATTTTCGCAGTTCTGATGCTCGAAACGAATGACTAGAACAGCCTAGGGGAGAAGTACGCATAACGTTGTAATCGGGCGAGTTTCTACTTTCAGATGCAACAGAAATTATACCGATTGGTCAATCCGTTCGCGAGATATGGCAGTTTGGAAGTAAGAAACGCTTGAGAAACTCAAAATTTTCGCAGTTCTGATGCTCGAAACGAATGACTAGAACGGCCTAGGGGAGAAGAACGCATACCGTTGTAATCGGGCGAGTTTCTACTTTCAAATGCAACAGAAATTTTGCAGATTGGTCAATCCGTTCGCGAGATGTGTTTGTTTGGAGGTAAGAAACGCTTGAGAAACTCAAAATGTTCGCAGTTCCGATGCTCGAAACGAATAACTAGAACGGCCTAGGGGAAAAGTACGCATACCGATGTAATCGGGCGAGTTTCTACTTTCAGATGCAACAGAAATTTTGCGGATTGGTCGATCCGTTCGCGAGATATGGCAGTTTGGAAGTAAGAAACGCTTGAGAAACTCAAAATTTTCGCAGTTCTGATGCTCGAAACGAATAACTAGAACGGCCTAGGGGAGAAGTACGCATACCGTTGTAATCGGGCGAGTTTCTACTTTCAGATGCAACAGAAATTTTGCGGATTGATCAATCCGTTCGCGATATATGGCAGTTTTGAGATAAGAAACGCTTGAGAAACTCAAAATTTTCGCAGTTCTGATGCTCGAATCGAATGACTAGAACGGCCTAGGGGAGAAGTACGCATACCGTTGTAATCGGGCGAGTTTCTACTTTCGGATGCAACAGAAATTATGCGGATTGGTCAATCCGTTCGCGAGATATGGCAGTTTGGAGGTAAGAAACGCTTGAGGAACTCAAAATTTTCGCAGTTCTGATGCTCGAAACGAATAACTAGAACGGCCTATGGGAAAAGTGCGCATACCCTTGTAATCGGGCGAGTCTCTACTTTCAGATGCAACAGAAATTTTGCGGATTGATCAATCGGTTCGCGAGATATGGCAGTTTGGAGATAAGAAACGCTTTAGAAACTCAAAATTTTCGCAGTTCTGATGCTCGAAACGAATACCTAGAACCGCCTAGGGGAAAAGTGCGCATACCCTTGTAATCGGGCGAGTCTCTACTTTCAGACGCAACAGAAATTTTGCGGATTGATCAATCGGTTCGCGAGATATGGCAGTTTGGAGATAAGAAACGCTTTAGAAACTCAAAATTTTCGCAGTTCTGATGCTCGAAACGAATAACTAGGCCGGCCCAGGGGAAAAGTGCGCATACCGTTGTAATCGGGCGAGTTTCTACTTTCAAATGCAACAGAAATTTTGCGGATTGGTCAATCCGTTCGCGAGATATCGCAGTTTGGAGGTAAGAAACGCTTGAGAATCTCAAAATTTTCGCAGTTCTGATGCTCGAAACGAATAACTAGAACGGCCTAGGGGAGAAGTACGCATACCGTTGTAATCGGGCGAGTTTCTACTTTCAAATGCAACAGAAATTTTGCGGATTGGTCGATCCGTTCGCGAGATATGGCCGTTTGGATGTAAGAAACGCTTGAGAAACTCAAAATTTTCGCAGTTCTGATGCTCGAAACGAATAACTAGAACGGCCTAGGGGAGAAGTACGCATACCGTTGTAATCGGGCGAGTTTCTACTTTCAAATGCAACAGAAATTTTGCGGATTGGTCAATCTGTTCGCGAGATATGGCAGTTTGGAGGTAAGAAACGCTTGAGGAACTCAAAATTTTCGCACTTCTGATGCTCGAAACGAATAACTAGAAAGGCCTAGGGGAAAACTACACCTACCGTTGTAAACGGGCGAGTTTCTACTTTCAGATGCAACAGAAATTTTGCGGATTGATCAATCCGTTCGCGAGATATGGCAGTTTGGTGATAAGAAACGCTTTAGAAACTAAAAATTTTCGCAGTTCTGATGCTCGAAACGAATAACTAGGGCGGCCCAGGGGAAAAGTGCCCATACCGTTGTAATCGGGCGAGTTTCTACTTTCATAGCAACAGAAATTTTGCGGATTGGTCAATCCGTTCGCGAGATATGGCAGTTTGGAGGTAAGAAACACTTGGGAAACTCAAAATTTTCGCAGTTCTGATGCTCGAAACGAATAACTGGAACGGCCTAGGGGAAAACTACACATACCGTTGTAATCGGGCGAGTTTCTACTTTCAGATGCAACAGAAATTATGCGGATTGGTCAATCCGTTCGCGAGATATGGCCATTTGGAGGTAAGAAACGCTTAAGAAACTCAAAATTTTCGCAGTTCTGATGCTCGAAATGAATAACTGGAACGGCCTAGGGGAAAACTACACATACCGTTGTAATCGGGCGAGTTTCTACTTTCAGATGCAACAGAAATTTTGCGGATTGGTCAACCCGTTCGCGAGATATGGCAGTTTGGAGGTAAGAAACGCTAGAGAAACTCAAAATTTTCGCAGTTCTGATGCTCGAAACGAATAACTGGAACGGCCTAGGGGAAAACTACACATACCGTTGTAATCGGGCGAGTTTCTACTTTCAGATGCAACAGAAATTATGCGGATTGGTCAATCCGTTCGCGAGATATGGCAGTTTGGAGGTAAGAAACGCTTGAGGAACTCAAAATTTTCGCATTTCTGATGCTCGAAACGAATAACTGGAACGGCCTAGGGGAAAACTACACATACCGTTGTAATCGGGCGAGTTTCTACTTTCAGATGCAACAGAAATTTTGCGGATTGGTCAATCCGTTCGCGAGATGTGGCAGTTTGGAGGTAAGAAACGCTTGAGAAAGTCAAAATTTTCGCAGTTCTGATGCTCGAAACGAATGACTAGAACAGCCTAGGGGAGAAGTACGCATAACGTTGTAATCGGGCGAGTTTCTACTTTCAGATGCAACAGAAATTATACCGATTGGTCAATCCGTTCGCGAGATATGGCCGTTTGGATGTAAGAGACGCTTGAGAAACTCAAAATTTTCGCAGTTCTGATGCTCGAAACGAATAACTAGAACGGCCTAGGGGAAAAGTGAGCATACCGTTGTAATCGGGCGAGTTTCTACTTTCAAATGCAACAGAAATTTTGCAGATTGGTCAATCCGTTCGCGAGATGTGTTAGTTTGGAGGTAAGAAACGCTTGAGAAACTCAAAATGTTCGCAGTTCTGATGCTCGAAACGAATAACTAGAACGGCCTAGGGGAGAAGTACGCGTACTGATGTAATCGGGCGAGTTTCTACTTTCAAATGCAACAGAAATTTTGCGGATTGGTCGATCCGTTCGCGAGATATGGCCGTTTGGATGTAAGAAACGCTTGAGAAACTCAAAATTTTCGCAGTTCTGATGCTCGAAACGAATAACTAGAACGGCCTAGGGGAGAAGTACGCATACCGTTGTAATCGGGCGAGTTTCTACTTTCAAATGCAACAGAAATTTTGCGGATTGGTCAATCCGTTCGCGAGATATGGCAGTTTGGAGGTAAGAAACGCTTGAGGAACTCAAAATTTTCGCACTTCTGATGCTCGAAACGAATAACTAGAAAGGCCTAGGGGAAAACTACATCTACCGTTGTAAACGGGCGAGTTTCTACTTTCAGATGCAACAGAAATTTTGCGGATTGATCAATCCGTTCGCGAGATATGGCAGTTTGGTGATAAGAAACGCTTTAGAAACTAAAAATTTTCGCAGTTCTGATGCTCGAAACGAATAACTAGGACGGCCCAGGGGAAAAGTGCCATACCGTTGTAATCGGGCGAGTTTCTACTTTCAAATGCAACAGAAATTTTGCGGATTGGTCAATCCGTTCGCGAGATATGGCAGTTTGGAGGTAAGAAACGCTTGAGGAACTCAAAATTTTCGCACTTCTGATGCTCGAAACGAATAACTAGAAAGGCCTAGGGGAAAACTACACCTACCGCTGTAAACGGGCGAGTTTCTACTTTCAGATGCAACAGAAATTTTGCGGATTGATCAATCCGTTCGCGAGATATGGCAGTTTGGTGATAAGAAACGCTTTAGAAACTAAAAATTTCGCAGTTCTGATGCTCGAAACGAATAACTAGGACGGCCCAGGGGAAAAGTGCCCATACCGTTGTAATCGGGCGAGTTTCTACATTCATAGCAACAGAAATTTTGCGGATTGGTCAATCCGTTCGCGAGATATGGCAGTTTGGAGGTAAGAAACGCTCGAGAAACTCAAAATTTTCGCAGTTCTGATGCTCGAAACGAATAACTAGAACGGCCTAGGGGAAAAGCGCGCATACCGTTGTAATCGGGCGAGTTTCTACTTTCAAATGCAACAGAAATTTTGCGGATTGGTCAACCCGTTCGCGAGATATGGCAGTTTGGAGGTAAGAAACGCTAGAGAAACTCAAAATTTTCGCAGTTCTGATGCTCGAAACGAATAACTGGAACGGCCTAGGGGAAAACTACACATACCGTTGTAATCGGGCGAGTTTCTACTTTCAGATGCAACAGAAATTACGCGGATTGGTCAATCCGTTCGCGAGATATGGCCATTTGGAGGTAAGAAACGCTTAAGAAACTCAAAATTTTCGCAGTTCTGATGCTCGAAATGAATAACTGGAACGGCCTAGGGGAAAACTACACATACCGTTGTAATCGGGCGAGTTTCTACTTTCAGATGCAACAGAAATTTTGCGGATTGGTCAATCCGTTCGCGAGATGTGGCAGTTTGGAGGTAAGAAACGCTTGAGAAAGTCAAAATTTTCGCAGTTCTGATGCTCGAAACGAATGACTAGAACAACCTAGGGGAGAAGTACGCATAACGTTGTAATCGGGCGAGTTTCTACTTTCAGATGCAACAGAAATTATACCGATTGGTCAATCCGTTCGCGAGATATGGCCGTTTGGATGTAAGAGACGCTTGAGAAACTCAAAATTTTCGCAGTTCTGATGCTCGAAACGAATAACTAGAACGGCCTAGGGGAAAAGTGAGCATACCGTTGTAATCGGGCGAGATTCTACTTTCAAATGCAACTGAAATTTTGCGGATTGTTCAACCCGTTCGCGAGATATGGCAGTTTGGATGTAAGAAACGCTTGGGAAACTCAAAATTTTCGCAGTTCTGATGCTCGAAACGAATAACTAGAACGGCCTAGGGGAAAAGTGCGCATACCGATGTAATCGGGCGAGTTTCTGCTTTCAGATGCAACAGAAATTTTGCGGATTGGTCGATCCGTTCGCGAGATATGGCAGTTTGGAAGTAAGAAAAGCATGAGAAACTCAAAATTTTCGCAGTTCTGATGCTCGAAACGAATGACTAGAACGGCCTAGGGGAGAAGTACGCATACCGTTGTAATCGGCGAGTTTCTACTTTCGGATGCAACAGAAATTACGCGGATTGTTCAATCCGTTCGCGAGATATGGCAGTTTGGAGGTAAGAAACGCTTGAGGAACTCAAAATTTTCGCATTTCTGATGCTCGAAACGAATAACTGGAACGGCCTAGGGGAAAACTACACATACCGTTGTAATCGGGCGAGTTTCTACTTTCAGATGCAACAGAAATTTTGCGGATTGGTCAATCCGTTCGCGAGATGTGGCAATTTGGAAGTAAGAAACGCTCGAGAAACTCAAAATTTTCGCAGTTCTGATGCTCGAAACGAATAACTAGAACGGCCTAGGGGAAAAGTACGCATACCGATGTAATCGGGCGAGTTTCTACTTTCAGATGCAACTGAAATTTTGCGGATTGGTCGATCCGTTCGCGAGATATGGCAGTTTGGAGATAAGAAACGCTTGAGAAACTCAAAATTTTCGCAGTTCTGATGCTCGAAACGAATGACTAGAACGGCCTACGGGAGAAGTACGCATACCGTTGTAATCGGGCGAGTTTCTACTTTCAGATGCAACAGAAATTATGCGGATTGGTCAATCCGTTCGCGAGATATGGCCGTTTGGATGTAAGAAACGCTTGAGAAACTCAAAATTTTCGCAGTTCTGATGCTCGAAACGAATAACTAGAACGGCCTAGGGGAAAAGTACGCATACCGATCTAATCGGGCGAGTTTCTACTTTCGGATGCAACAGAAATTACGCGGATTGGTCAATCCGTTCGCGAGATATGGCCGTTTGGAGGTAAGAAACGCTCGAGAAACTCAAAATTTTCGCATTTCTGATGCTCGAAACGAATAACTGGAACGGCCTAGGGGAAAACTACACATACCGTTGTAATCGGGCGAGTTTCTACTTTCAGATGCAACAGAAATTTTGCGGATTGGTCAACCCGTTCGCGAGATATGGCAGTTTGGAGGTAAGAAACGCTAGAGAAACTCAAAATTTTCGCAGTTCTGATGCTCGAAACGAATAACTGGAACGGCCTAGGGGAAAACTACACATACCGTTGTAATCGGGCGAGTTTCTACTTTCAGATGCAACAGAAATTATGCGGATTGGTCAATCCGTTCGCGAGATATGGCCGTTTGGAGGTAAGAAACGCTTAAGAAACTCAAAATTTTCGCAGTTCTGATGCTCGAAATGAATAACTGGAACGGCCTAGGGGAAAACTACACATACCGTTGTAATCGGGCGAGTTTCTACTTTCAGATGCAACAGAAATTTTGCGGATTGGTCAATCCGTTCGCGAGATGTGGCAGTTTGGAGGTAAGAAACGCTAGAGAAAGTCAAAATTTTCGCAGTTCTGATGCTCGAAACGAATGACTAGAACAGCCTAGGGGAGAAGTACGCATAACGTTGTAATCGGGCGAGTTTCTACTTTCAGATGCAACAGAAATTATACCGATTGGTCAATCCGTTCGCGAGATATGGCCGTTTGGATGTAAGAAACGCTTGAGAAACTCAAAATTTTCGCAGTTCTGATGCTCGAAACGAATAACTAGAACGGCCTAGGGGAAAAGTGCGCATACCGTTGTAATCGGGCGAGTTTCTACTTTCAAATGCAACAGAAATTTTGCGGATTGGTCAACCCGTTCGCGAGATATGGCAGTTTGGAGGTAAGAAACGCTAGAGAAACTCAAAATTTTCGCAGTTCTGATGCTCGAAACGAATAACTGGAACGGCCTAGGGGAAAACTACACATACCGTTGTAATCGGGCGAGTTTCTACTTTCAGATGCAACAGAAATTATGCGGATTGGTCAATCCGTTCGCGAGATATGGCCGTTTGGAGGTAAGAAACGCTTAAGAAACTCAAAATTTTCGCAGTTCTGATGCTCGAAATGAATAACTGGAACGGCCTAGGGGAATACTACACATACCGTTGTAATCGGGCGAGTTTCTACTTTCAGATGCAACAGAAATTTTGCGGATTGGTCAATCCGTTCGCGAGATGTGGCAGTTTGGAGGTAAGAAACGCTTGAGAAAGTCAAAATTTTCGCAGTTCTGATGCTCGAAACGAATGACTAGAACAGCCTAGGGGAGAAGTACGCATAACGTTGTAATCGGGCGAGTTTCTACTTTCAGATGCAACAGAAATTATACCGATTGGTCAATCCGTTCGCGAGATATGGCCGTTTGGATGTAAGAGACGCTTGAGAAACTCAAAATTTTCGCAGTTCTGATGCTCGAAACGAATAACTAGAACGGCCTAGGGGAAAAGTGAGCATACCGTTGTAATCGGGCGAGTTTCTACTTTCAAATGCAACAGAAATTTTGCAGATTGGTCAATCCGTTCGCGAGATGTGTTAGTTTGGAGGTAAGAAACGCTTGAGAAACTCAAAATGTTCGCAGTTCTGATGCTCGAAACGAATAACTAGAACGGCCTAGGGGAGAAGTACGCATACTGATGTAATCGGGCGAGTTTCTACTTTCAAATGCAACAGAAATTTTGCGGATTGGTCGATCCGTTCGCGAGATATGGCCGTTTGGATGTAAGAAACGCTTGAGAAACTCAAAATTTTCGCAGTTCTGATGCTCGAAACGAATAACTAGAACGGCCTAGGGGAGAAGTACGCATACCGTTGTAATCGGGCGAGTTTCTACTTTCAAATGCAACAGAAATTTTGCGGATTGGTCAATCCGTTCGCGAGATATGGCAGTTTGGAGGTAAGAAACGCTTGAGGAACTCAAAATTTTCGCACTTCTGATGCTCGAAACGAATAACTAGAAAGGCCTAGGGGAAAACTACACCTACCGTTGTAAACGGGCGAGTTTCTACTTTCAGATGCAACAGAAATTTTGCGGATTGATCAATCCGTTCGCGAGATATGGCAGTTTGGTGATAAGAAACGCTTTAGAAACTAAAAATTTTCGCAGTTCTGATGCTCGAAACGAATAACTAGGACGGCCCAGGGGAAAAGTGCCATACCGTTGTAATCGGGCGAGTTTCTACTTTCATAGCAACAGAAATTTTGCGGATTGGTCAATCCGTTCGCGAGATATGGCAGTTTGGAGGTAAGAAACACTTGGGAAACTCAAAATTTTCGCAGTTCTGATGCTCGAAACGAATAACTAGAACGGCCTAGGGGAAAAGTGCGCATACCGTTGTAATCGGGCGAGTTTCTACTTTCAGATGCAACAGATATTTTGCGGATTGGTCAATCCGTTCGCAAGATGTGGCAGTTTGGAGGTAAGAAACGCTCGAGAAACTCAAAATTTTCGCAGTTCTGATGCTCGAAACGAATAACTAGAACGGCCTAAGGGAAAAGTACGCATACCGATGTAATCGGGCGAGTTTCTACTTTCAGATGCAACAGAAATTTTGCGGATTGGTCGATCCGTTCGCGAGATATGGCCGTTTGGATGTAAGAAACGCTTGAGAAACTCAAAATTTTCGCAGTTCTGATGCTCGAAACGAATAACTAGAACGGCCTAGGGGAGAAGTACGCATACCGTTGTAATCGGGCGAGTTTCTACTTTCAAATGCAACAGAAATTTTGCGGATTGGTCAATCCGTTCGCGAGATATGGCAGTTTGGAGGTAAGAAACGCTTGAGGAACTCAAAATTTTCGCACTTCTGATGCTCGAAACGAATAACTAGAAAGGCCTAGGGGAAAACTACACCTACCGCTGTAAACGGGCGAGTTTCTACTTTCAGATGCAACAGAAATTTTGCGGATTGATCAATCCGTTCGCGAGATATGGCAGTTTGGTGATAAGAAACGCTTTAGAAACTAAAAATTTCGCAGTTCTGATGCTCGAAACGAATAACTAGGACGGCCCAGGGGAAAAGTGCCCATACCGTTGTAATCGGGCGAGTTTCTACATTCATAGCAACAGAAATTTTGCGGATTGGTCAATCCGTTCGCGAGATATGGCAGTTTGGAGGTAAGAAACGCTCGAGAAACTCAAAATTTTCGCAGTTCTGATGCTCGAAACGAATAACTAGAACGGCCTAGGGGAAAAGTGCGCATACCGTTGTAATCGGGCGAGTTTCTACTTTCAGATGCAACAGAAATTTTGCGGATTGGTCAATCCGTTCGCAAGATGTGGCAGTTTGGAGGTAAGAAACGCTCGAGAAACTCAAAATTTTCGCAGTTCTGATGCTCGAAACGAATAACTAGAACGGCCTAAGGGAAAAGTACGCATACCGATGTAATCGGGCGAGTTTCTACTTTCAGATGCAACAGAAATTTTGCGGATTGGTCGATCCGTTCGCGAGATATGGCCGTTTGGATGTAAGAAACGCTTGAGAAACTCAAAATTTTCGCAGTTCTGATGCTCGAAACGAATAACTAGAACGGCCTAGGGGAGAAGTACGCATACCGTTGTAATCGGGCGAGTTTCTACTTTCAAATGCAACAGAAATTTTGCGGATTGGTCAATCCGTTCGCGAGATATGGCAGTTTGGAGGTAAGAAACGCTTGAGGAACTCAAAATTTTCGCACTTCTGATGCTCGAAACGAATAACTAGAAAGGCCTAGGGGAAAACTACACCTACCGCTGTAAACGGGCGAGTTTCTACTTTCAGATGCAACAGAAATTTTGCGGATTGATCAATCCGTTCGCGAGATATGGCAGTTTGGTGATAAGAAACGCTTTAGAAACTAAAAATTTCGCAGTTCTGATGCTCGAAACGAATAACTAGGACGGCCCAGGGGAAAAGTGCCCATACCGTTGTAATCGGGCGAGTTTCTACATTCATAGCAACAGAAATTTTGCGGATTGGTCAATCCGTTCGCGAGATATGGCAGTTTGGAGGTAAGAAACGCTCGAGAAACTCAAAATTTTCGCAGTTCTGATGCTCGAAACGAATAACTAGAACGGCCTAGGGGAAAAGCGCGCATACCGTTGTAATCGGGCTAGTTTCTACTTTCAAATGCAACAGAAATTTTGCGGATTGGTCAACCCGTTCGCGAGATATGGCAGTTTGGAGGTAAGAAACGCTAGAGAAACTCAAAATTTTCGCAGTTCTGATGCTCGAAACGAATAACTGGAACGGCCTAGGGGAAAACTACACATACCGTTGTAATCGGGCGAGTTTCTACTTTCAGATGCAACAGAAATTACGCGGATTGGTCAATCCGTTCGCGAGATATGGCCATTTGGAGGTAAGAAACGCTTAAGAAACTCAAAATTTTCGCAGTTCTGATGCTCGAAATGAATAACTGGAACGGCCTAGGGGAAAACTACACATACCGTTGTAATCGGGCGAGTTTCTACTTTCAGATGCAACAGAAATTTTGCGGATTGGTCAATCCGTTCGCGAGATGTGGCAGTTTGGAGGTAAGAAACGCTTGAGAAAGTCAAAATTTTCGCAGTTCTGATGCTCGAAACGAATGACTAGAACAACCTAGGGGAGAAGTACGCATAACGTTGTAATCGGGCGAGTTTCTACTTTCAGATGCAACAGAAATTATACCGATTGGTCAATCCGTTCGCGAGATATGGCCGTTTGGATGTAAGAGACGCTTGAGAAACTCAAAATTTTCGCAGTTCTGATGCTCGAAACGAATAACTAGAACGGCCTAGGGGAAAAGTGAGCATACCGTTGTAATCGGGCGAGATTCTACTTTCAAATGCAACTGAAATTTTGCGGATTGTTCAACCCGTTCGCGAGATATGGCAGTTTGGATGTAAGAAACGCTTGGGAAACTCAAAATTTTCGCAGTTCTGATGCTCGAAACGAATAACTAGAACGGCCTAGGGGAAAAGTGCGCATACCGATGTAATCGGGCGAGTTTCTGCTTTCAGATGCAACAGAAATTTTGCGGATTGGTCGATCCGTTCGCGAGATATGGCAGTTTGGAAGTAAGAAAAGCATGAGAAACTCAAAATTTTCGCAGTTCTGATGCTCGAAACGAATGACTAGAACGGCCTAGGGGAGAAGTACGCATACCGTTGTAATCGGCGAGTTTCTACTTTCGGATGCAACAGAAATTACGCGGATTGTTCAATCCGTTCGCGAGATATGGCAGTTTGGAGGTAAGAAACGCTTGAGGAACTCAAAATTTTCGCATTTCTGATGCTCGAAACGAATAACTGGAACGGCCTAGGGGAAAACTACACATACCGTTGTAATCGGGCGAGTTTCTACTTTCAGATGCAACAGAAATTTTGCGGATTGGTCAATCCGTTCGCGAGATGTGGCAATTTGGAAGTAAGAAACGCTCGAGAAACTCAAAATTTTCGCAGTTCTGATGCTCGAAACGAATAACTAGAACGGCCTAGGGGAAAAGTACGCATACCGATGTAATCGGGCGAGTTTCTACTTTCAGATGCAACTGAAATTTTGCGGATTGGTCGATCCGTTCGCGAGATATGGCAGTTTGGAGATAAGAAACGCTTGAGAAACTCAAAATTTTCGCAGTTCTGATGCTCGAAACGAATGACTAGAACGGCCTACGGGAGAAGTACGCATACCGTTGTAATCGGGCGAGTTTCTACTTTCAGATGCAACAGAAATTATGCGGATTGGTCAATCCGTTCGCGAGATATGGCCGTTTGGATGTAAGAAACGCTTGAGAAACTCAAAATTTTCGCAGTTCTGATGCTCGAAACGAATAACTAGAACGGCCTAGGGGAAAAGTACGCATACCGATCTAATCGGGCGAGTTTCTACTTTCGGATGCAACAGAAATTACGCGGATTGGTCAATCCGTTCGCGAGATATGGCAGTTTGGAGGTAAGAAACGCTCGAGAAACTCAAAATTTTCGCATTTCTGATGCTCGAAACGAATAACTGGAACGGCCTAGGGGAAAACTACACATACCGTTGTAATCGGGCGAGTTTCTACTTTCAGATGCAACAGAAATTTTGCGGATTGGTCAATCCGTTCGCGAGATGTGGCAGTTTGGAGGTAAGAAACGCTTGAGAAAGTCAAAATTTTCGCAGTTCTGATGCTCGAAACGAATGACTAGAACAACCTAGGGGAGAAGTACGCATAACGTTGTAATCGGGCGAGTTTCTACTTTCAGATGCAACAGAAATTATACCGATTGGTCAATCCGTTCGCGAGATATGGCCGTTTGGATGTAAGAGACGCTTGAGAAACTCAAAATTTTCGCAGTTCTGATGCTCGAAACGAATAACTAGAACGGCCTAGGGGAAAAGTGAGCATACCGTTGTAATCGGGCGAGATTCTACTTTCAAATGCAACTGAAATTTTGCGGATTGTTCAACCCGTTCGCGAGATATGGCAGTTTGGATGTAAGAAACGCTTGGGAAACTCAAAATTTTCGCAGTTCTGATGCTCGAAACGAATAACTAGAACGGCCTAGGGGAAAAGTGCGCATACCGATGTAATCGGGCGAGTTTCTGCTTTCAGATGCAACAGAAATTTTGCGGATTGGTCGATCCGTTCGCGAGATATGGCAGTTTGGAAGTAAGAAAAGCATGAGAAACTCAAAATTTTCGCAGTTCTGATGCTCGAAACGAATGACTAGAACGGCCTAGGGGAGAAGTACGCATACCGTTGTAATCGGCGAGTTTCTACTTTCGGATGCAACAGAAATTACGCGGATTGTTCAATCCGTTCGCGAGATATGGCAGTTTGGAGGTAAGAAACGCTTGAGGAACTCAAAATTTTCGCATTTCTGATGCTCGAAACGAATAACTGGAACGGCCTAGGGGAAAACTACACATACCGTTGTAATCGGGCGAGTTTCTACTTTCAGATGCAACAGAAATTTTGCGGATTGGTCAATCCGTTCGCGAGATGTGGCAATTTGGAAGTAAGAAACGCTCGAGAAACTCAAAATTTTCGCAGTTCTGATGCTCGAAACGAATAACTAGAACGGCCTAGGGGAAAAGTACGCATACCGATGTAATCGGGCGAGTTTCTACTTTCAGATGCAACTGAAATTTTGCGGATTGGTCGATCCGTTCGCGAGATATGGCAGTTTGGAGATAAGAAACGCTTGAGAAACTCAAAATTTTCGCAGTTCTGATGCTCGAAACGAATGACTAGAACGGCCTACGGGAGAAGTACGCATACCGTTGTAATCGGGCGAGTTTCTACTTTCAGATGCAACAGAAATTATGCGGATTGGTCAATCCGTTCGCGAGATATGGCCGTTTGGATGTAAGAAACGCTTGAGAAACTCAAAATTTTCGCAGTTCTGATGCTCGAAACGAATAACTAGAACGGCCTAGGGGAAAAGTACGCATACCGATCTAATCGGGCGAGTTTCTACTTTCGGATGCAACAGAAATTACGCGGATTGGTCAATCCGTTCGCGAGATATGGCAGTTTGGAGGTAAGAAACGCTCGAGAAACTCAAAATTTTCGCATTTCTGATGCTCGAAACGAATAACTGGAACGGCCTAGGGGAAAACTACACATACCGTTGTAATCGGGCGAGTTTCTACTTTCAGATGCAACAGACATTTTGCGGATTGGTCAACCCGTTCGCGAGATATGGCAGTTTGGAGGTAAGAAACGCTAGAGAAACTCAAAATTTTCGCAGTTCTGATGCTCGAAACGAATAACTGGAACGGCCTAGGGGAAAACTACACATACCGTTGTAATCGGGCGAGTTTCTACTTTCAGATGCAACAGAAATTATGCGGATTGGTCAATCCGTTCGCGAGATATGGCCGTTTGGAGGTAAGAAACGCTTAAGAAACTCAAAATTTTCGCAGTTCTGATGCTCGAAATGAATAACTGGAACGGCCTAGGGGAAAACTACACATACCGTTGTAATCGGGCGAGTTTCTACTTTCAGATGCAACAGAAATTTTGCGGATTGGTCAATCCGTTCGCGAGATGTGGCAGTTTGGAGGTAAGAAACGCTAGAGAAAGTCAAAATTTTCGCAGTTCTGATGCTCGAAACGAATGACTAGAACAGCCTAGGGGAGAAGTACGCATAACGTTGTAATCGGGCGAGTTTCTACTTTCAGATGCAACAGAAATTATACCGATTGGTCAATCCGTTCGCGAGATATGGCCGTTTGGATGTAAGAAACGCTTGAGAAACTCAAAATTTTCGCAGTTCTGATGCTCGAAACGAATAACTAGAACGGCCTAGGGGAAAAGTGCGCATACCGTTGTAATCGGGCGAGTTTCTACTTTCAAATGCAACAGAAATTTTGCGGATTGGTCAACCCGTTCGCGAGATATGGCAGTTTGGAGGTAAGAAACGCTAGAGAAACTCAAAATTTTCGCAGTTCTGATGCTCGAAACGAATAACTGGAACGGCCTAGGGGAAAACTACACATACCGTTGTAATCGGGCGAGTTTCTACTTTCAGATGCAACAGAAATTATGCGGATTGGTCAATCCGTTCGCGAGATATGGCCGTTTGGAGGTAAGAAACGCTTAAGAAACTCAAAATTTTCGCAGTTCTGATGCTCGAAATGAATAACTGGAACGGCCTAGGGGAATACTACACATACCGTTGTAATCGGGCGAGTTTCTACTTTCAGATGCAACAGAAATTTTGCGGATTGGTCAATCCGTTCGCGAGATGTGGCAGTTTGGAGGTAAGAAACGCTTGAGAAACTCAAAATTTTCGCAGTTCTGATGCTCGAAACGAATAACTAGAACGGCCTAGGGGAAAAGTACGCATACCGATCTAATCGGGCGAGTTTCTACTTTCGGATGCAACAGAAATTACGCGGATTGGTCAATCCGTTCGCGAGATATGGCAGTTTGGAGGTAAGAAACGCTTGAGAAAGTCAAAATTTTCGCAGTTCTGATGCTCGAAACGAATGACTAGAACAGCCTAGGGGAGAAGTACGCATACCGTTGTAATCGGGCGAGTTTCTACTTTCAGAAGCAACAGAAATTTTGCGGATAGGTCAATCCGTTCGCGAGATATGGCAGTTTGGAAGTAAGAAACGCTTAAGAAACTCAAAATTTTCGCAGTTCTGATACTCGAAATGAATAACTGGAACGGCCTAGGGGAAAACTACACATACCGTTGTAATCGGGCGAGTTTCTACTTTCAGATGCAACAGAAATTTTGCGGATTGGTCAATCCGTTCGCGAGATATGGCAGTTTGGAGGTAAGAAACGCATGAGAAACTCAAAATTTTCGCAGTTCTGATGCTCGAAACGAATGACTAGAACGGCCTAGGGGAGAAGTACGTATACCGTTGTAATCGGGCGAGTTTCTACTTTCAGATGCAACAGAAATTATGCGGATTGGTCAATCCGTTCGCGAGATATGGCCGTTTGGATGTAAGAAACGCTTGAGAAACTCAAAATTTTCGCAGTTCTGATGCTCGAAACGAATAACTAGAACGGCCTAGGGGATAAGTGCGCATACCGATGGAATCGGGCGAGTTTCTACTTTCAGATGCAACAGAAATTTTGCGGATTGGTCGATCCGTTCGCGAGATATGGCAGTTTGGAAGTAAGAAAAGCATGAGAAACACAAAATTTTCGCAGTTCTGATGCTCGAAACGAATGACTAGAACGGCCTAGGGGAGAAGTACGCATACCGTTGTAATCGGCGAGTTTCTACTTTCGGATGCAACAGAAATTACGCGGATTGGTCAATCCGTTCGCGAGATATGGCAGTTTGGAGGTAAGAAACGCTTGAGGAACTCAAAATTTTCGCATTTCTGATGCTCGAAACGAATAACTGGAACGGCCTAGGGGAAAACTACACATACCGTTGTAATCGGGCGAGTTTCTACTTTCAGATGCAACAGAAATTTTGCGGATTGGTCAATCCGTTCGCGAGATGTGGCAGTTTGGAAGTAAGAAACGCTCGAGAAACTCAAAATTTTCGCAGTTCTGATGCTCGAAACGAATAACTAGAACGGCCTAGGGGAAAAGTACGCATACCGATGTAATCGGGCGAGTTTCTACTTTCAGATGCAACAGAAATTTTGCGGATTTGTCGATCCGTTCGCGAGATATGGCCGTCTGGATGTAAGAAACGCTTGAGAAACTCAAAATTTTCGCAGTCCTGATGCTCGAAACGAATAACTAGAACGGCCTAGGGGAAAAGTGAGCATACCGTTGTAATCGGGCGAGTTTCTACTTTCAAATGCAACTGAAATTTTGCGGATTGGTCAACCCGTTCGCGAGATATGGCAGTTTGGATGTAAGAAACGCTTGGGAAACTCAAAATTTTCGCAGTTCTGATGCTCGAAACGAATAACTAGAACGGCCTAGGGGAAAAGTGCGCATACCATTGTAATCGGGCGAGTTTCTACTTTCAGAAGCAACAGAAATTATGCGGATAGGTCAATCCGTTCGCGAGATATGGCAGTTTGGAAGTAAGAAACGCTTGAGGAACTCAAAATTTTCGCATTTCTGATGCTCGAAACGAATAACTGGAACGGCCTAGGGGAAAACTACACATACCGTTGTAATAGGGCGAGTTTCTACTTTCAGATGCAACAGAAATTTTGCGGATTGGTCAATCCGTTCGCGAGATATGGCCGTTTGGATGTAAGAAACGCTTGAGAAATTCAAAATTTTCGCAGTTCTGATGCTCGAAACGAATAACTAGAACGGCCTAGGGGAAAAGTGAGCATACCGTTGTAATCGGGCGAGTTTCTACTTTCAAATGCAACTGAAATTTTGCGGATTGGTCAACCCGTTCGCGAGATATGGCAGTTTGGATGTAAGAAACGCTTGGGAAACTCAAAATTTTCGCAGTTCTGATGCTCGAAACGAATAACTAGAACGGCCTAGGGGAAAAGTGCGCATACCGTTGTAATCGGGCGAGTTTCTACTTTCAGAAGCAACAGAAATTTTGCGGATAGGTCAATCCGTTCGCGAGATATGGCAGTTTGGAAGTAAGAAACGCTTAAGAAACTCAAAATTTTCGCAGTTCTGATACTCGAAATGAATAACTGGAACGGCCTAGGGGAAAACTACACATACCGTTGTAATCGGGCGAGTTTCTACTTTCAGATGCAACAGAAATTACGCGGATTGGTCAATCCGTTCGCGAGATATGGCAGTTTGGAGGTAAGAAACGCTTGAGGAACTCAAAATTTTCGCATTTCTGATGCTCGAAACGAATAACTGGAACGGCCTAGGGGAAAACTACACATACCGTTGTAATCGGGCGAGTTTCTACTTTCAGATGCAACAGAAATTTTGCGGATTGGTCAATCCGTTCGCGAGATGTGGCAGTTTGGAAGTAAGAAACGCTCGAGAAACTCAAAATTTTCGCAGTTCTGATGCTCGAAACGAATAACTAGAACGGCCTAGGGGAAAAGTACGCATACCGATGTAATCGGGCGAGTTTCTACTTTCAGATGCAACAGAAATTTTGCGGATTTGTCGATCCGTTCGCGAGATATGGCAGTTTGGAAGTAAGAAACGCTTGAGAAACTCAAAATTTTCGCAGTTCTGATGCTCGAAACGAATGACTAGAACGGCCTAGGGGAGAAGTACGCATACCGTTATAATCGGGCGAGTTTCTACTTTCAGATGCAACAGAAATTATACCGATTGGTCAATCCGTTCGCGAGATATGGCCGTCTGGATGTAAGAAACGCTTGAGAAACTCAAAATTTTCGCAGTCCTGATGCTCGAAACGAATAACTAGAACGGCCTAGGGGAAAAGTGAGCATACCGTTGTAATCGGGCGAGTTTCTACTTTCAAATGCAACTGAAATTTTGCGGATTGGTCAACCCGTTCGCGAGATATGGCAGTTTGGATGTAAGAAACGCTTGGGTAACTCAAAATTTTCGCAGTTCTGATGCTCGAAACGAATAACTAGAACGGCCTAGGGGAAAAGTGCGCATACCGTTGTAATCGGGCGAGTTTCTACTTTCAAATGCAACAGAAATTTTGCGGATTGGTCAATCCGTTCGCGAGATATGGCAGTTTGGAGGTAAGAAACGCATGAGAAACTCAAAATTTTCGCAGTTCTGATGCTCGAAACGAATGACTAGAACGGCCTAGGGGAGAAGTACGTATACCGTTGTAATCGGGCGAGTTTCTAGTTTCAGATGCAACAGAAATTATGCGGATTGGTCAATCCGTTCGCGAGATATGGCCGTTTGGATGTAAGAAACGCTTGAGAAACTCAAAATTTTCGCAGTTCTGATGCTCGAAACGAATGACTAGAACGGCCTAGGGGAAAAGTGCGCATACCGATGGAATCGGGCGAGTTTCTACTTTCAGATGCAACAGAAATTTTGCGGATTGGTCGATCCGTTCGCGAGATATGGCAGTTTGGAAGTAAGAAAAGCATGAGAAACTCAAAATTTTCGCAGTTCTGATGCTCGAAACGAATGACTAGAACGGCCTAGGGGAGAAGTACGCATACCGTTGTAATCGGCGAGTTTCTACTTTCGGATGCAACAGAAATTACGCGGATTGGTCAATCCGTTCGCGAGATATGGCAGTTTGGAGGTAAGAAACGCTTGAGGAACTCAAAATTTTCGCATTTCTGATGCTCGAAACGAATAACTGAACGGCCTAGGGGAAAACTACACATACCGTTGTAATCGGGCGAGTTTCTACTTTCAGATGCAACAGAAATTTTGCGGATTGGTCAATCCGTTCGCGAGATGTGGCAGTTTGGAAGTAAGAAACGCTCGAGAAACTCAAAATTTTCGCAGTTCTGATGCTCGAAACGAATAACTAGAACGGCCTAGGGGAAAAGTACGCATACCGATGTAATCGGGCGAGTTTCTACTTTCAGATGCAACAGAAATTTTGCGGATTTGTCGATCCGTTCGCGAGATATGGCAGTTTGGAAGTAAGAAACGCTTGAGAAACTCAAAATTTTCGCAGTTCTGATGCTCGAAACGAATGACTAGAACGGCCTAGGGGAGAAGTACGCATACCGTTATAATCGGGCGAGTTTCTACTTTCAGATGCAACAGAAATTGTACCGATTGGTCAATCCGTTCGCGAGATATGGCCGTCTGGATGTAAGAAACGCTTGAGAAACTCAAAATTTTCGCAGTCCTGATGCTCGAAACGAATAACTAGAACGGCCTAGGGGAAAAGTGAGCATACCGTTGTAATCGGGCGAGTTTCTACTTTCAAATGCAACTGAAATTTTGCGGATTGGTCAACCCGTTCGCGAGATATGGCAGTTTGGATGTAAGAAACGCTTGGGAAACTCAAAATTTTCGCAGTTCTGATGCTCGAAACGAATAACTAGAACGGCCTAGGGGAAAAGTGCGCATACCGTTGTAATCGGGCGAGTTTCTACTTTCAGAAGCAACAGAAATTATGCGGATAGGTCAATCCGTTCGCGAGATATGGCAGTTTGGAAGTAAGAAACGCTTGAGGAACTCAAAATTTTCGCATTTCTGATGCTCGAAACGAATAACTGGAACGGCCTAGGGGAAAACTACACATACCGTTGTAATAGGGCGAGTTTCTACTTTCAGATGCAACAGAAATTTTGCGGATTGGTCAATCCGTTCGCGAGATATGGCAGTTTGGAGGTAAGAAACGCATGAGAAACTCAAAATTTTCGCAGTTCTGATGCTCGAAACGAATGACTAGAACGGCCTAGCGGAGTAGTACGCATACCGTTGTAATCGGGCGAGTTTCTACTTTCAGATGCAACAGAAATTATGCGGATTGGTCAATCCGTTCGCGAGATATGGCCGTTTGGATGTAAGAAACGCTTGAGAAACTCAAAATTTTCGCAGTTCTGTTGCTCGAAACGAATAACTAGAACGGCCTAGGGGAAAAGTGCGCATACCGATGTAATCGGGCGAGTTTCTACTTTCAGATGCAACAGAAATTTTGCGGATTGGTCAATCCGTTCGCGAGATATGGCAGTTTGGATGTAAGAAACGCATGAGAAACTCAAAATTTTCGCAGTTCTGATGCTCGAAACGAATGACTAGAACGGCCTAGGGGAGAAGTACGCATACCGTTGTAATCGGGCGAGTTTCTACTTTCAGATGCAACAGAAATTATGCGGATTGGTCAATCCGTTCGCGAGATATGGCCGTTTGGATGTGAGAAACGCTTGAGAAACTCAAAATTTTCGCAGTTCTGATGCTCGAAACGAATAACTAGAACGGTCTAGGGGAAAAGTGCGCATACCGATGTAATCGGGCGAGTTTCTACTTTCAGATGCAACAGAAATTTTGCGGATTGGTCGATCCGTTCGCGAGATATCTCAGTTTGGAAGTAAGAAAAGCATGAGAAACTCAAAATTTTCGCAGTTCTGATGCTCGAAACGAATAACTAGAACGGCCTAGGGGAAAAGTGCGCATACCGTTGTAATCGAGCGAGTTTCTACTTTCAGAAGCAACAGAAATTTTGCGAATAGGTCAATCCGTTCGCGAGATATGGCAGTTTGGAAGTAAGAAACGCTTAAGAAACTCCAAATTTTCGCAGTTCTGATACTCGAAATGAATAACTGGAACGGCCTAGGGGAAAACTACACATACCGTTGTAATCGGGCGAGTTTCTACTTTCAGATGCAACAGAAATTTTGCGGATTGGTCAATCCGTTCGCGAGATATGGCAGTTTGGAGGTAAGAAACGCTTAAGAAACTCAAAATTTTCGCAGTTCTGATGCTCGAAATGAATAACTGGAACGGCCTAGGGGAAAAGTGCGCATACCGTTGTAATCGGGCGAGTTTCTACTTTCAGATGCAACAGAAATTATACCGATTGGTCAATCCGTTCGCGAGATATGGCCGTTTGGATGTAAGAAACGCTTGAGAAACTCAAAATTTTCGCAGTTCTGATGCTCGAAATGAATAACTGGAACGGCCTAGGGGAAAACTACACATACCGTTGTAATCGGGCGAGTTTCTACTTTCAGATGCAACAGAAATTTTGCGGATTGGTCAATCCGTTCGCGAGATGTGGCAGTTTGGAGGTAAGAAACGCTTGAGAAAGTCAAAATTTTCGCAGTTCTGATTCTCGAAACGAATGACTAGAACAGCCTAGGGGAGAAGTACGCATACCGTTGTAATCGGGCGAGTTTCTACTTTCAGATGCAACAGAAATTATACCGATTGGTCAATCCGTTCGCGAGATATGGCCGTTTGGATGTAAGAAACGCTTGAGAAACTCAAAATTTTCGCAGTTCTGATGCTCGAAACCAATAACTAGAACGGCCTAGGGGAAAAGTGAGCATACCGTTGTAATCGGGCGAGTTTCTACTTTCAAATGCAACTGAAATTTTGCGGATTGGTCAACCCGTTCGCGAGATATGGCAGTTTGGATGTAAGAAACGCTTGGGAAACTCCAAATTTTCGCAGTTCTGATACTCGAAATGAATAACTGGAACGGCCTAGGGGAAAACTACACATACCGTTGTAATCGGGCGAGTTTCTACTTTCAGATGCAACAGAAATTTTGCGGATTGGTCAATCCGTTCGCGAGATATGGCAGTTTGGAGGTAAGAAACGCTTAAGAAACTCAAAATTTTCGCAGTTCTGATGCTCGAAATGAATAACTGGAACGGCCTAGGGGAAAAGTGCGCATACCGTTGTAATCGGGCGAGTTTCTACTTTCAGATGCAACAGAAATTACACCGATTGGTCAATCCGTTCGCGAGATATGGCCGTTTGGATGTAAGAAACGCTTGAGAAACTCAAAATTTTCGCAGTTCTGATGCTCGAAACGAATGACTAGAACGGCCTAGGGGAGAAGTACGCATACCGTTATAATCGGGCGAGTTTCTACTTTCAGATGCAACAGAAATTTTGCGGATTTGTCGATCCGTTCGCGAGATATGGCAGTTTGGAAGTAAGAAACGCTTGAGAAACTCAAAATTTTCGCAGTTCTGATGCTCGAAACGAATGACTAGAACGGCCTAGGGGAGAAGTACGCATACCGTTATAATCGGGCGAGTTTCTACTTTCAGATGCAACAGAAATTATACCGATTGGTCAATCCGTTCGCGAGATATGGCCGTCTGGATGTAAGAAACGCTTGAGAAACTCAAAATTTTCGCAGTCCTGATGCTCGAAACGAATAACTAGAACGGCCTAGGGGAAAAGTGAGCATACCGTTGTAATCGGGCGAGTTTCTACTTTCAAATGCAACTGAAATTTTGCGGATTGGTCAACCCGTTCGCGAGATATGGCAGTTTGGATGTAAGAAACGCTTGGGTAACTCAAAATTTTCGCAGTTCTGATGCTCGAAACGAATAACTAGAACGGCCTAGGGGAAAAGTGCGCATACCGTTGTAATCGGGCGAGTTTCTACTTTCAAATGCAACAGAAATTTTGCGGATTGGTCAATCCGTTCGCGAGATATGGCAGTTTGGAGGTAAGAAACGCATGAGAAACTCAAAATTTTCGCAGTTCTGATGCTCGAAACGAATGACTAGAACGGCCTAGGGGAGAAGTACGTATACCGTTGTAATCGGGCGAGTTTCTAGTTTCAGATGCAACAGAAATTATGCGGATTGGTCAATCCGTTCGCGAGATATGGCCGTTTGGATGTAAGAAACGCTTGAGAAACTCAAAATTTTCGCAGTTCTGATGCTCGAAACGAATGACTAGAACGGCCTAGGGGAAAAGTGCGCATACCGATGGAATCGGGCGAGTTTCTACTTTCAGATGCAACAGAAATTTTGCGGATTGGTCGATCCGTTCGCGAGATATGGCAGTTTGGAAGTAAGAAAAGCATGAGAAACTCAAAATTTTCGCAGTTCTGATGCTCGAAACGAATGACTAGAACGGCCTAGGGGAGAAGTACGCATACCGTTGTAATCGGCGAGTTTCTACTTTCGGATGCAACAGAAATTACGCGGATTGGTCAATCCGTTCGCGAGATATGGCAGTTTGGAGGTAAGAAACGCTTGAGGAACTCAAAATTTTCGCATTTCTGATGCTCGAAACGAATAACTGGAACGGCCTAGGGGAAAACTACACATACCGTTGTAATCGGGCGAGTTTCTACTTTCAGATGCAACAGAAATTTTGCGGATTGGTCAATCCGTTCGCGAGATGTGGCAGTTTGGAAGTAAGAAACGCTCGAGAAACTCAAAATTTTCGCAGTTCTGATGCTCGAAACGAATAACTAGAACGGCCTAGGGGAAAAGTACGCATACCGATGTAATCGGGCGAGTTTCTACTTTCAGATGCAACAGAAATTTTGCGGATTTGTCGATCCGTTCGCGAGATATGGCAGTTTGGAAGTAAGAAACGCTTGAGAAACTCAAAATTTTCGCAGTTCTGATGCTCGAAACGAATGACTAGAACGGCCTAGGGGAGAAGTACGCATACCGTTATAATCGGGCGAGTTTCTACTTTCAGATGCAACAGAAATTATACCGATTGGTCAATCCGTTCGCGAGATATGGCCGTCTGGATGTAAGAAACGCTTGAGAAACTCAAAATTTTCGCAGTCCTGATGCTCGAAACGAATAACTAGAACGGCCTAGGGGAAAAGTGAGCATACCGTTGTAATCGGGCGAGTTTCTACTTTCAAATGCAACTGAAATTTTGCGGATTGGTCAACCCGTTCGCGAGATATGGCAGTTTGGATGTAAGAAACGCTTGGGAAACTCAAAATTTTCGCAGTTCTGATGCTCGAAACGAATAACTAGAACGGCCTAGGGGAAAAGTGCGCATACCGTTGTAATCGGGCGAGTTTCTACTTTCAGAAGCAACAGAAATTATGCGGATAGGTCAATCCGTTCGCGAGATATGGCAGTTTGGAAGTAAGAAACGCTTGAGGAACTCAAAATTTTCGCATTTCTGATGCTCGAAACGAATAACTGGAACGGCCTAGGGGAAAACTACACATACCGTTGTAATAGGGCGAGTTTCTACTTTCAGATGCAACAGAAATTTTGCGGATTGGTCAATCCGTTCGCGAGATATGGCAGTTTGGAGGTAAGAAACGCATGAGAAACTCAAAATTTTCGCAGTTCTGATGCTCGAAACGAATGACTAGAACGGCCTAGCGGAGTAGTACGCATACCGTTGTAATCGGGCGAGTTTCTACTTTCAGATGCAACAGAAATTATGCGGATTGGTCAATCCGTTCGCGAGATATGGCCGTTTGGATGTAAGAAACGCTTGAGAAACTCAAAATTTTCGCAGTTCTGTTGCTCGAAACGAATAACTAGAACGGCCTAGGGGAAAAGTGCGCATACCGTTGTAATCGAGCGAGTTTCTACTTTCAGAAGCAACAGAAATTTTGCGGATTGGTCAATCCGTTCGCGAGATATGGCAGTTTGGATGTAAGAAACGCATGAGAAACTCAAAATTTTCGCAGTTCTGATGCTCGAAACGAATGACTAGAACGGCCTAGGGGAGAAGTACGCATACCGTTGTAATCGGGCGAGTTTCTACTTTCAGATGCAACAGATATTATGCGGATTGGTCAATCCGTTCGCGAGATATGGCCGTTTGGATGTGAGAAACGCTTGAGAAACTCAAAATTTTCGCAGTTCTGATGCTCGAAACGAATAACTAGAACGGTCTAGGGGAAAAGTGCGCATACCGATGTAATCGGGCGAGTTTCTACTTTCAGATGCAACAGAAATTTTGCGGATTGGTCGATCCGTTCGCGAGATATCTCAGTTTGGAAGTAAGAAAAGCATGAGAAACTCAAAATTTTCGCAGTTCTGATGCTCGAAACGAATAACTAGAACGGCCTAGGGGAAAAGTGCGCATACCGTTGTAATCGAGCGAGTTTCTACTTTCAGAAGCAACAGAAATTTTGCGAATAGGTCAATCCGTTCGCGAGATATGGCAGTTTGGAAGTAAGAAACGCTTAAGAAACTCCAAATTTTCGCAGTTCTGATACTCGAAATGAATAACTGGAACGGCCTAGGGGAAAACTACACATACCGTTGTAATCGGGCGAGTTTCTACTTTCAGATGCAACAGAAATTTTGCGGATTGGTCAATCCGTTCGCGAGATATGGCAGTTTGGAGGTAAGAAACGCTTAAGAAACTCAAAATTTTCGCAGTTCTGATGCTCGAAATGAATAACTGGAACGGCCTAGGGGAAAAGTGCGCATACCGTTGTAATCGGGCGAGTTTCTACTTTCAGATGCAACAGAAATTATACCGATTGGTCAATCCGTTCGCGAGATATGGCCGTTTGGATGTAAGAAACGCTTGAGAAACTCAAAATTTTCGCAGTTCTGATGCTCGAAATGAATAACTGGAACGGCCTAGGGGAAAACTACACATACCGTTGTAATCGGGCGAGTTTCTACTTTCAGATGCAACAGAAATTTTGCGGATTGGTCAATCCGTTCGCGAGATGTGGCAGTTTGGAGGTAAGAAACGCTTGAGAAAGTCAAAATTTTCGCAGTTCTGATTCTCGAAACGAATGACTAGAACAGCCTAGGGGAGAAGTACGCATACCGTTGTAATCGGGCGAGTTTCTACTTTCAGATGCAACAGAAATTATACCGATTGGTCAATCCGTTCGCGAGATATGGCCGTTTGGATGTAAGAAACGCTTGAGAAACTCAAAATTTTCGCAGTTCTGATGCTCGAAACCAATAACTAGAACGGCCTAGGGGAAAAGTGAGCATACCGTTGTAATCGGGCGAGTTTCTACTTTCAAATGCAACTGAAATTTTGCGGATTGGTCAACCCGTTCGCGAGATATGGCAGTTTGGATGTAAGAAACGCTTGGGAAACTCCAAATTTTCGCAGTTCTGATACTCGAAATGAATAACTGGAACGGCCTAGGGGAAAACTACACATACCGTTGTAATCGGGCGAGTTTCTACTTTCAGATGCAACAGAAATTTTGCGGATTGGTCAATCCGTTCGCGAGATATGGCAGTTTGGAGGTAAGAAACGCTTAAGAAACTCAAAATTTTCGCAGTTCTGATGCTCGAAATGAATAACTGGAACGGCCTAGGGGAAAAGTGCGCATACCGTTGTAATCGGGCGAGTTTCTACTTTCAGATGCAACAGAAATTACACCGATTGGTCAATCCGTTCGCGAGATATGGCCGCTTGGATGTAAGAAACGCTTGAGAAACTCAAAATTTTCGCAGTTCTGATGCTCGAAACGAATGACTAGAACAGCCTAGGGGAGAAGTACGCATAACGTTGTAATCGGGCGAGTTTCTACTTTCAGATGCAACAGAAATTATACCGATTGGTCAATCCGTTCGCGAGATATGGCCGTTTGGATGTAAGAAACGCTTGAGGAACTCAAAATTTTCGCAGTTCTGATGCTCGAAACGAATAACTAGAACGGCCTAGGGGAAAAGTGCGCATACCGTTGTAATCGGGCGAGTTTCTACTTTCAAATGCAACAGAAATTTTGCGGATTGGTCAACCCGTTCGCGAGATATGGCAGTTTGGAGGTAAGAAACGCTAGAGAAACTCAAAATTTTCGCAGTTCTGATGCTCGAAACGAATAACTGGAACGGCCTAGGGGAAAACTACACATACCGTTGTAATCGGGCGAGTTTCTACTTTCAGATGCAACAGAAATTATGCGGATTGGTCAATCCGTTCGCGAGATATGGCCGTTTGGAGGTAAGAAACGCTTAAGAAAATCAAAATTTTCGCAGTTCTGATGCTCGAAATGAATAACTGGAACGGCCTAGGGGAAAACTACACATACCGTTGTAATCGGGCGAGTTTCTACTTTCAGATGCAACAGAAATTTTGCGGATTGGTCAATCCGTTCGCGAGATGTGGCAGTTTGGAGGTAAGAAACGCTTGAGAAAGTCAAAATTTTCGCAGTTCTGATTCTCGAAACGAATGACTAGAACAGCCTAGGGGAGAAGTACGCATACCGTTGTAATCGGGCGAGTTTCTACTTTCAGATGCAACAGAAATTATACCGATTGGTCAATCCGTTCGCGAGATATGGCCGTTTGGATGTAAGAAACGCTTGAGAAACTCAAAATTTTCGCAGTTCTGATGCTCGAAACCAATAACTAGAACGGCCTAGGGGAAAAGTGAGCATACCGTTGTAATCGGGCGAGTTTCTACTTTCAAATGCAACTGAAATTTTGCGGATTGGTCAACCCGTTCGCGAGATATGGCAGTTTGGATGTAAGAAACGCTTGGGAAACTCAAAATTTTCGCAGTTCTGATGCTCGAAACGAATAACTAGAACGGCCTAGGGGAAAAGTGCGCATACCGTTGTAATCGGGCGAATTTCTACTTTCAGAAGCAACAGAAATTTTGCGGATAGGTCAATCCGTTCGCGAGATATGGCAGTTTGGATGTAAGAAACGCTTAAGAAACTCAAAATTTCGCAGTTCTGATACTCGAAATGAATAACTGGAACGGCCTAGGGGAAAAATACACATACCGTTGTAATCGGGCGAGTTTCTACTTTCAGATGCAACAGAAATTATGCGGATTGGTCAATCCGTTCGCGAGATATGGCCGTTTGGAGGTAAGAAACGCTTAAGAAACTCAAAATTTTCGCAGTTCTGATGCTCGAAACGAATGACTAGAAAGGCCTAGGGGAAAAGTGCGCATACCGTTGTAATCGGGCGAGTTTCTACTTTCAGATGCAACAGAAATTATACCGATTGGTCAATCCGTTCGCGAGATATGGCCGTTTGGATGTAAGAAACGCTTGAGAAACTCAAAATTTTCGCAGTTCTGATGCTCGAAACGAATAACTAGAACGGCCTAGGGGAAAAGTGCGCATACCGTTGTAATCGGGCGAGTTTCTACTTTCAAATGCAACAGAAATTTTGCGGATTGGTCAACCCGTTCGCGAGATATGGCAGTTTGGAGGTAAGAAACGCTAGAGAAACTCAAAATTTTCGCAGTTCTGATGCTCGAAACGAATAACTGGAACGGCCTAGGGGAAAACTACACATACCGTTGTAATCGGGCGTGTTTCTACTTTCAGATGCAACAGAAATTATGCGGATTGGTCAATCCGTTCGCGAGATATGGCCGTTTGGAGGTAAGAAACGCTTAAGAAACTCAAAATTTTCGCAGTTCTGATGCTCGAAATGAATAACTGGAACGGCCTAGGGGAAAACTACACATACCGTTGTAATCGGGCGAGTTTCTACTTTCAGATGCAACAGAAATTTTGCGGATTGGTCAATCCGTTCGCGAGATGTGGCAGTTTGGAGGTAAGAAACGCTTGAGAAAGTCAAAATTTTCGCAGTTCTGATGCTCGAAACGAATGACTAGAACAGCGTAGGGGAGAAGTACGCATACCGTTGTAATCGGGCGAGTTTCTACTTTCAGATGCAACAGAAATTATACCGATTGGTCAATCCGTTCGCGAGATATGGCCGTTTGGATGTAAGAAACGCTTGAGAAACTCAAAATTTTCGCAGTTCTGATGCTCGAAACCAATAACTAGAACGGCCTAGGGGAAAAGTGAGCATACCGTTGTAATCGGGCGAGTTTCTACTTTCAAATGCAACTGAAATTTTGCGGATTGGTCAACCCGTTCGCGAGATATGGCAGTTTGGATGTAAGAAACGCTTGGGAAACTCAAAATTTTCGCAGTTCTGATGCTCGAAACGAATAACTAGAACGGCCTAGGGGAAAACTACACATACCGTTGTAATCGGGCGAGTTTCTACTTTCAGATGCAACAGAAATTTTGCGGATTGGTCAATCCGTTCGCGAGATATGGCAGTTTGGAGGTAAGAAACGCATGAGAAACTCAAAATTTTCGCAGTTCTGATGCTCGAAACGAATGACTAGAACGGCCTAGGGGAAAACTACACATACCGTTGTAATCGGGCGAGTTTCTACTTTCAGATGCAACAGAAATTATGCGGATTGGTCAATCCGTTCGCGAGATATGGCCGTTTGGAGGTAAGAAACGCATGAGAAACTCAAAATTTTCGCAGTTCTGATGCTCGAAACGAATGACTAGAACGGCCTAGGGGAGAAGTACGTATACCGTTGTAATCGGGCGAGTTTCTACTTTCAGATGCAACAGAAATTATGCGGATTGGTCAATCCGTTCGCGAGATATGGCCGTTTGGAGGTAAGAAACGCTTGAGGAACTCAAAATTTTCGCAGTTCTGATGCTCGAAATGAATAACTGGAACGGCCTAGGGGAAAACTACACATACCGTTGTAATCGGGCGAGTTTCTACTTTCAGATGCAACAGAAATTTTGCGGATTGGTCAATCCGTTCGCGAGATATGGCAGTTTGGAGGTAAGAAACGCATGAGAAACTCAAAATTTTCGCAGGTCTGATGCTCGAAACGAATGACTAGAACGGCCTAGGGGAGAAGTACGCATACCGTTGTAATCGGGCGAGTTTCTACTTTCAGATGCAACAGAAATTTTGCGGATTGGTCAATCCGTTCGCGAGATATGGCAGTTTGGATGTAAGAAACGCATGAGAAACACAAAATTTTCGCAGTTCTGATGCTCGAAACAAATGACTAGAACGGCCTAGGGGAGAAGTACGCATACCGTTGTAATCGGGCGAGTTTCTACTTTCAGATGCAACAGAAATTATGCGGATTGGTCAATCCGTTCGCGAGATATGGCCGTTTGGATGTAAGAAACGCTTGAGAAACTCAAAATTTTCGCAGTTCTGATGCTCGAAACGAATAACTAGAACGGCCTAGGGGAAAAGTGCGCATACCGATGTAATCGGGCGAGTTTCTACTTTCAGATGCAACAGAAATTTTGCGGATTGGTCGATCCGTTCGCGAGATATGGCAGTTTGGAAGTAAGAAAAGCATGAGAAACTCAAAATTTTCGCAGTTCTGATGCTCGAAACGAATGACTAGAACGGCCTAGGGGAGAAGTACGGATACCGTTGTAATCGGCGAGTTTCTACTTTCGGATGCAACAGAAATTACGCGGATTGGTCAATCCGTTCGCGAGATATGGCAGTTTGGAGGTAAGAAACGCTTGAGGAACTCAAAATTTTCGCATTTCTGATGCTCGAAACGAATAACTGGAACGGCCTAGGGGAAAACTACACATACCGTTGTAATAGGGCGAGTTTCTACTTTCAGATGCAACAGAAATTTTGCGGATTGGTCAATCCGTTCGCGAGATATGGCTGTTTGGAGGTAAGAAACGCATGAGAAACTCAAAATTTTCGCAGTTCTGATGCTCGAAACGAATGACTAGAACGGCCTAGGGGAGAAGTACGCATACCGTTGTAATCGGGCGAGTTTCTACTCTCAGATGCAACAGAAATTATGCGGATTGGTCAATCCGTTCGCGAGATATGGCCGTTTGGATGTAAGAAACGCTTGAGAAACTCAAAATTTTCGCAGTTCTGATGCTCGAAACGAATAACTAGAACGGCCTAGGGGAAAAGTGCGCATACCGATGTAATCGGGCGAGTTTCTACTTTCAGATGCAACAGAAATTTTGCGGATTGGTCGATCCGTTCGCGAGATATGGCAGTTTGGAAGTAAGAAAAGCATGAGAAACTCAAAATTTTCGCAGTTCTGATGCTCGAAACGAATGACTAGAACGGCCTAGTGGAGAAGTACGCATACCGTTGTAATCGGGCGAGTTTCTACTTTCAGATGCAACAGAAATTATACCGATTGGTCAATCCGTTCGCGAGATATGGCCGTCTGGATGTAAGAAACGCTTGAGAAACTCAAAATTTTCGCAGTTCTGATGCTCGAAACGAATAACTAGAACGGCCTAGGGGAAAAGTGAGCATACCGTTGTAATCGGGCGAGTTTCTACTTTCAAATGCAACTGAAATTTTGCGGATTGGTCAACCCGTTCGCGAGATATGGCAGTTTGGAAGTAAGAAACGCTTGAGGAACTCAAAATTTTCGCAGTTCTGATGCTCGAAACGAATAACTAGAACGGCCTAGGGGAAAAGTGCGCATACCGATGTAATCGGGCGAGTTTCTACTTTCAGATGCAACAGAAATTTTGCGGATTGGTCGATCCGTTCGCGAGATATGGCAGTTTGGAAGTAAGAAAAGCATGAGAAACTCAAAATTTTCGCAGTTCTGATGCTCGAAACGAATAACTAGAACGGCCTAGGGGAAAAGTGCGCATACCGTTGTATTCGGGCGAGTTTCTACTTTCAGAAGCAACAGAAATTTTGCGGATAGGTCAATCCGTTCGCGAGATATGGCAGTTTGGAAGTAAGAAACGCTTAAGAAACTCAAAATTTTCGCAGTTCTGATACTCGAAATGAATAACTGGAACGGCCTAGGGGAAAACTACACATACCGTTGTAATCGGGCGAGTTTCTACTTTCAGATGCAACAGAAATTTTGCGGATTGGTTAATCCGTTCGCGAGATATGGCAGTTTGGAGGTAAGAAACGCATGAGAAACTCAAAATTTTCGCAGTTCTGATGCTCGAAACGAATGACTAGAACGGCCTAGGGGAGAAGTACGCATACCGTTTTAATCGGGCGAGTTTCTACTTTCAGATGCAACAGAAATTATGCGGATTGGTCAATCCGTTCGCGAGATATGGCCGTTTGGATGTAAGAAACGCTTGAGAAACTCAAAATTTTCGCAGTTCTGATGCTCGAAACGAATAACTAGAACGGCCTAGGAGAAAAGTGCGCATACCGATGTAATCGGGCGAGTTTCTACTTTCAGATGCAACAGAAATTTTGCGGATTGGTCGATCCGTTCGCGAGATATGGCAGTTTGGAAGTAAGAAAAGCATGCGAAACTCAAAATTTTCGCAGTTCTGATGCTCGAAACGAATGACTAGAAAGGCCTAGGGGAGAAGTACGCATACCGTTGTAATCGGCGAGTTTCTACTTTCGGATGCAACAGAAATTACGCGGATTGGTCAATCCGTTCGCGAGATATGGCAGTTTGGAGGTAAGAAACGCTCGAGAAACTCAAAATTTTCGCATTTCTGATGCTCGAAACGAATAACTGGAACGGCCTAGGGGAAAACTACACATACCGTTGTATCGGGCGAGTTTCTACTTTCAGATGCGAAAGAAATTTTGCGGATTGGTCAATCCGTTCGCGAGATGTGGCAGTTTGGAGGTAAGAAACGCTCGAGAAACTCAAAATTTTCGCAGTTCTGATGCTCGAAACGAATAACTAGAACGGCCTAGGGGAAAAGTACGCATACCGATGTAATCGGGCGAGTTTCTACTTTCAGATGCAACAGAAATTTTGCGGATTGATCAATCCATTCGCGAGATATGGCAGTTTGGAGATAAGAAACGCTTGAGAAACTCAAAATTTTCGCAGTTCTGATGCTCGAAACGAATGACTAGAACGGCCTATGGGAGAAGTACGCATACCGTTGTAATCGGGCGAGTTTCTACTTTCAGATGCAACAGAAATTATGCGGATTGGTCAATCCGTTCGCGAGATATGGCCGTTTGGATGTAAGAAACGCTTGAGAAACACAAAATTTTCGCAGTTCTGATGCTCGAAACGAATAACTAGAACGGCCTAGGGGAAAAGTGCGCGTACCGTTGTAATCGGGTGAGTTTCTACTTTCAAATGCAACAGAAATTTTGCGGATTGGTCAACCCGTTCACGAGATATTGCAGTTTGGAGGTTAGAAACGCTTGCGAAACTCAAAATTTTCGCAGTTCTGATGCTCGAAACGAATAACTGGAACGGCCTAGGGGAAAACTACACATACCGTTGTAATCGGGCGAGTTTCTACTTTCAGATGCAACAGAAATTTTGCTGATTGGTCAACCCGTTCGCGAGATATGGCAGTTTGGAGGTAAGAAACGCATGAGAAACTCAAAATTTTCGCAGTTCTGATGCTCGAAACGAATGACTAGAACGGCCTAGGGGAGAAGTACGCATACCGTTGTAATCGGGCGAGTTTCTACTTTCGGATGCAACAGAAATTACGCGGATTGGTCAATCCGTTCGCGAGATATGGCAGTTTGGGTGTAAGAAACGCTGGAGGAACTCAAAATTTTCGCAGTTCTGATGCTCGAAACGAATAACTAGAACGGCCTAGGGGAAAAGTACGCATACCGATCTAATCGGGCGAGTTTCTACTTTCGGATGCAACAGAAATTACGCGGATTAGTCAATCCGTTCGCGAGATGTGGCAGTTTGGAGGTAAGAAACGCTCGAGAAACTCAAAATTTTCGCAGTTCTGATGCTCGAAACGAATAACTAGAACGGCCTAGGGGAAAAGTACGCATACCGATGTAATCGGGCGAGTCTCTACTTTCAGATGCAACAGAAATTACGCGGATTGGTCAATCCGTTCGCGAGATATGGCAGTTTGGAGGTAAGAAACGCTTGAGGAACTCAAAATTTTCGCAGTTCTGATGCTCGAAACGAATGACTAGAACGGCCTATGGGAGAAGTACGCATACCGTTGTAATCGGGCGAGTTTCTACTTTCAGATGCAACAGAAATTATACCGATTGGTCAATCCGTTCGCGAGATATGGCCGTTTGGATGTAAGAAACGCTCGAGAAACTCAAAATTTTCACATTTCTGATGCTCGAAACGAATAACTGGAACGGCCTAGGGGAAAACTACACATACCGTTGTAATCGGGCGAGTTTCTACTTTCAGATGCAACAGAAATTTTGCGGATTGATCAATCCATTCGCGAGATATGGCAGTTTGGAGATAAGAAACGCTTGAGAAACTCAAAATTTTCGCAGTTCTGATGCTCGAAACGAATGACTAGAACGGCCTATGGGAGAAGTACGCATACCGTTGTAATCGGGCGAGTTTCTACTTTCAGATGCAACAGAAATTATGCGGATTGGTCAAACCGTTCGCGAGATATGGCCGTTTGGATGTAAGAAACGCTTGAGAAACACAAAATTTTCGCAGTTCTGATGCTCGAAACGAATAACTAGAACGGCCTAGGCGAAAAGTGCGCATACCGTTGTAATCGGGTGAGTTTCTACTTTCAAATGCAACAGAAATTTTGCGGATTGGTCAACCCGTTCACGAGATATGGCAGTTTGGAGGTTAGAAACGCTTGAGAAACTCAAAATTTTCGCAGTTCTGATGCTCGAAACGAATAACTGGAACGGCCTAGGGGAAAACTACACATACCGTTGTAATCGGGCGAGTTTCTACTTTCAGATGCAACAGAAATTTTGCTGATTGGTCAACCCGTTCGCGAGATATGGCAGTTTGGAGGTAAGAAACGCATGAGAAACTCAAAATTTTCGCAGTTCTGATGCTCGAAACGAATGACTAGAACGGCCTAGGGGAGAAGTACGCATACCGTTGTAATCGGGCGAGTTTCTACTTTCGGATGCAACAGAAATTACGCGGATTGGTCAATCCGTTCGCGAGATATGGCAGTTTGGGTGTAAGAAACGCTGGAGGAACTCAAAATTTTCGCAGTTCTGATGCTCGAAACGAATAACTAGAACGGCCTAGGGGAAAAGTACGCATACCGATCTAATCGGGCGAGTTTCTACTTTCGGATGCAACAGAAATTACGCGGATTAGTCAATCCGTTCGCGAGATATGGCAGTTTGGATGTAAGAAACGCTCGAGAAACTCAAAATTTTCGCACTTCTGATGCTCGAAACGAATAACTGGAACGGCCTAGGGGAAAACTACACATACCGTTGTAATCGGGCGAGTTTCTACTTTCAGATGCAACAGAAATTTTGCGGATTGGTCGATCCGTTCGCGAGATATGGCAGTTTGGAAGTAAGAAAAGCATGAGAAACTCGAAATTTTCGCAGTTCTGATGCTCGAAACGAATGACTAGAACGGCCTAGGGGAGAAGTACGCATACCGTTGTAATCGGCGAGTTTCTACTTTCGGATGCAACAGAAATTACGCGGATTGGTCAATCCGTTCGCGAGATATGGCAGTTTGGAGGTAAGAAACGCTTGAGGAACTCAAAATTTTCGCATTTCTGATGCTCGAAACGAATAACTGGAACGGCCTAGGGGAAAACTACACATACCGTTGTAATCGGGCGAGTTTCTACTTTCAGATGCAACAGAAATTTTGCGGATTGGTCAATCCGTTCGCGAGATGTGGCAGTTTGGAGGTAAGAAACGCTCGAGAAACTCAAAATTTTCGCAGTTCTGATGCTCGAAACGAATAACTAGAACGGCCTAGGGGAAAAGTACGCATACCGATGTAATCGGGCGAGTCTCTACTTTCAGATGCAACAGAAATTTTGCGGATTGGTCGATCCGTTCGCGAGATATGGCAGTTTGGAAGTAAGAAACGCTTGAGAAACTCAAAATTTTCGCAGTTCTGATGCTCGAAACGAATGACTAGAACGGCCTAGGGGAGAAGTACGCATACCGTTGTAATCGGGCGAGTTTCTACTTTCAGATGCAACAGAAATTATACCGATTGGTCAATCCGTTCGCGAGATATGGCCGTTTGGATGTAAGAAACGCTAGAGAAACTCAAAATTTTCGCCGTTCTGATACTCGAAACGAATAACTAGAACGGCCTAGGGGAAAAGTGAGCATACCGTTGTAATCGGGCGAGTTTCTACTTTCAAATGCAACAGAAATTTTGCGGATTGTTCAACCCGTTCGCGAGATATGGCAGTTTGGAAGTAAGAAAAGCATGAGAAACTCGAAATTTTCGCAGTTCTGATGCTCGAAACGAATAACTAGAACGGCCTAGGCGAAAAGTGCGCATACCGTTGTAATCGGGTGAGTTTCTACTTTCAAATGCAACAGAAATTTTGCGGATTGGTCAACCCGTTCACGAGATATGGCAGTTTGGAGGTTAGAAACGCTTGAGAAACTCAAAATTTTCGCAGTTCTGATGCTCGAAACGAATAACTGGAACGGCCTAGGGGAAAACTACACATACCGTTGTAATCGGGCGAGTTTCTACTTTCAGATGCAACAGAAATTTTGCTGATTGGTCAACCCGTTCGCGAGATATGGCAGTTTGGAGGTAAGAAACGCATGAGAAACTCAAAATTTTCGCAGTTCTGATGCTCGAAACGAATGACTAGAACGGCCTAGGGGAGAAGTACGCATACCGTTGTAATCGGGCGAGATTCTACTTTCGGATGCAACAGAAATTACGCGGATTGGTCAATCCGTTCGCGAGATATGGCAGTTTGGGTGTAAGAAACGCTGGAGGAACTCAAAATTTTCGCAGTTCTGATGCTCGAAACGAATAACTAGAACGGCCTAGGGGAAAAGTACGCATACCGATCTAATCGGGCGAGTTTCTACTTTCGGATGCAACAGAAATTACGCGGATTAGTCAATCCGTTCGCGAGATATGGCAGTTGGATGTAAGAAACGCTCGAGAAACTCAAAATTTTCGCACTTCTGATGTTCGAAACGAATAACTGGAACGGCCTAGGGGAGAAGTACGCATACCGTTATAATCGGGCGAGTTTCTACTTTCAGATGCAACAGAAATTATACCGATTGGTCAATCCGTTCGCGAGATATGGCCGTTTGGATGTAAGAAACGCTTGAGAAACTCAAAATTTTCGCCGTTCTGATGCTCGAAACGAATAACTAGAACGGCCTAGGGGAAAAGTGAGCATACCGTTGTAATCGGGCGAGTTTCTACTTTCAAATGCAACAGAAATTTTGCGGATTGGTCAACCCGTTCGCGAGATATGGCAGTTTGGATGTAAGAAACGCTTGGGAAACTCAAAATTTTCGCAGTTCTGATGCTCGAAACGAATAAGTAGAACGGCCTAGGGGAAAAGTGCGCATACCGTTGTAATCGGCGAGTTTCTACTTTCGGATGCAACAGAAATTACGCGGATTGGTCAATCCGTTCGCGAGATATGGCAGTTTGGAGGTAAGAAACGCTTGAGGAACTCAAAATTTTCGCATTTCTGATGCTCGAAACGAATAACTGGAACGGCCTAGGGGAAAACTACACATACCGTTGTAATCGGGCGAGTTTCTACTTTCAGATGCAACAGAAATTATACCGATTGGTCAATCCGTTCGCGAGATATGGCCGTTTGGATGTAAGAAACGCTTGAGAAACTCAAAATTTTCGCAGTTCTGATGCTCGAAACGAATAACTAGAACGGCCTAGGGGAACAGTGAGCATACCGTTGTAATCGGGCGAGTTTCTACTTTCAAATGCAACAGAAATTTTGCGGATTGGTCAACCCGTTCGCGAGATATGGCAGTTTGGATGTAAGAAACGCTTAAGAAACTCAAAATTTTCGCAGTTCTGATGCTCGAAATGAATAACTGGAACGGCCTAGGGGAAAACTACACATACCGTTGTAATCGGGCGAGTTTCTACTTTCAGATGCAACAGAAATTTTGCGGATTGATCAATCCATTCGCGAGATATGGCAGTTTGGAGATAAGAAACGCTTGAGAAACTCAAAATTTTCGCAGTTCTGATGCTCGAAATGAATGACTAGAACGGCCTATGGGAGAAGTACGCATACCGTTGTAATCGGGCGAGTTTCTACTTTCAGATGCAACAGAAATTATGCGGATTGGTCAATCCGTTCGCGAGATATGGCAGTTTGGATGTAAGAAACGCTTGAGAAACTCAAAATTTTCGCAGTTCTGATGCTCGAAACGAATAACTAGAACGGCCTAGGGGAACAGTGAGCATACCGTTGTAATCGGGCGAGATTCTACTTTCAAATGCAAAAGAAATTTTGCGGATTGGTCAACCCGTTCGCGAGATATGGCAGTTTGGATGTAAGAAACGCTTGGGAAACTCAAAATTTTCGCAGTTCTGATGCTCGAAACGAATAACTAGAACGGCCTAGGGGAAAAGTGCGCATACCGTTGTAATCGGCGAGTTTCAACTTTCGGATGCAACAGAAATTACGCGGATTGGTCAATCCGTTCGCGAGATATGGCAGTTTGGAGGTAAGAAACGCTTGAGGAACTCAAAATTTTCGCATTTCTGATGCTCGAAACGAATAACTGGAACGGCCTAGGGGAAAACTACACATACCGTTGTAATCGGGCCAGTTTCTACTTTCAGATGCAACAGATATTTTGCGGATTGGTCAATCCGTTCGCGAGATGTGGCAGTTTGGAGGTAAGAAACGCTCGAGAAACTCAAAATTTTCGCAGTTCTGATGCTCGAAACGAATAACTAGAACGGCCTAGGGGAAAAGTACGCATACCGATGTAATCGGGCGAGTTTCTACTTTCAGATGCAACAGAAATTTTGCGGATTGGTCGATCCGTTCGCGAGATATGGCAGTTTGGAAGTAAGAAACGCTTGAGAAACTCAAAATTTTCGCAGTTCTGATGCTCGAAACGAATGACTAGAACGGCCTAGGGGAGAAGTCCGCATACCGTTATAATCGGGCGAGTTTCTACTTTCAGATGCAACAGAAATTATACCGATTGGTCAATCCGTTCGCGAGATATGGCCGTTTGGATGTAAGAAACGCTTGAGAAACTCAAAGTTTACGCCGTTCTGATGCTCGAAACGAATAACTAGAACGGCCTAGGGGAAAAGTGCGCACACCGATGTAATCGGGCGAGTTTCTACTTTCAGATGCAACAGAAATTTTGCGGATTGGTCGATCCGTTCGCGAGATATGGCAGTTTGGAAGTAAGAAACGCTTGAGAAACTCAAAATTTTCGCAGTTCTGATGCTCGAAACGAATAACTAGAACGGCCAAGGGGAAAAGTGCGCATACCGTTGTAATCGGGCGAGTTTCTACTTTCAGAAGCAACAGAAATTTTGCGGATTGGTCTATCCGTTCGCGAGATATGGCAGTTTGGAAGTAAGAAACGCTTAAGAAACTCAAAATTTTCGCAGTTCTGATGCTCGAAATGAATAACTGGAACGGCCTAGGGGAAGACTACACATACCGTTGTAATCGGGCGAGTTTCTACTTTCAGATGCAACAGAAATTTTGCGGATTGGTCAATCCGTTCGCGAGATGTGGCAGTTTGGATGTAAGAAACGCTTGGGAGACACAAAATTTTCGCAGTTCTGATGCTCGAAACGAATAACTAGAACGGCCTAGGGGAAAAGTGCGCATACCGTTGTTGTCGGGCGAGTTTCTACTTTCAGAAGCAACAGAAATTTTTCGGATTGGTCGATCCGTTCGCGAGATATGGCAGTTTGGAAGTAAGAAACGCTTGAGAAACTCAAAATTTTCGCAGTTCTGATGCTCGAAACGAATGACTAGAACGGCCTAGGGGAGAAGTACGCATACCGATGTAATCGGGCGAGTTTCTACTTTCAGATGCAACAGAAATTTTGCGGATTGGTCGATCCGTTCGCGAGATATGGCAGTTTGGAAGTAAGAAACGCTTGAGAAACTCAAAATTTTCGCAGTTCTGATGCTCGAAACGAATGACTAGAACGGCCTAGGGGAGAAGTACGCATACCGTTATAATCGGGCGAGTTTCTACTTTCAGATGCAACAGAAATTATACCGATTGGTCAATCCGTTCGCGAGATATGGCCGTTTGGATGTAAGAAACGCTTGAGAAACTCAAAATTTACGACGTTCTGATGCTCGAAACGAATAACTAGAACGGCCTAGGGGAAAAGTGAGCATACCGTTGTAATCGGGCGAGTTTCTACTTTCAAATGCAACAGAAATTTTGCGGATTGGTCAACCCGTTCGCGAGATATGGCAGTTGGGATGTATGAAACGCTTGGGAAACTCAAAATTTTCGCAGTTCTGATGCTCGAAACGAATGACTAGAACGGCCTAGGGGAAAAGTGCGCATACCGTTGTAGTCGGGCGAGTTTCTACTTTCAGAAGCAACAGAAATTTTGCGGATTGGTCGATCCGTTCGCGAGATATGGCAGTTTGGAAGTAAGAAACGCTTGAGAAACTCAAAATTTTCGCAGTTCTGATGCTCGAAACGAATGACTAGAACGGCCTAGGGGAGAAGTACGCATACCGATGTAATCGGGCGAGTTTCTACTTTCAGATGCAACAGAAATTTTGCGGATTGGTCAATCCGTTCGCGAGATATGGCAGTTTGGAAGTAAGAAACGCTTAAGAAACTCAAAATTTTCGCAGTTCTGATGCTCGAAACGAATAACTGGAACGGCCTAGGGGAAAACTACACATACCGTTGTAATCGGGCGAGTTTCTACTTTCAGATGCTACGGAAGTTTTGCGGATTGGTCAATCCGTTCGCGAGATGTGGCAGTTTGGATGTAAGAAACGCTTGGGAAACACAAAATTTTCGCAGTTCTGATGCTCGAAACGAATAACTAGAACGGCCTAGGGGAAAAGTGCGCATACCTTTGTAGTCGGGCGAGTTTCTACTTTCAGAAGTAACAGAAATTTTGCGGATTGGTCGATCCGTTCGCGAGATGTGGCAGTTTGGAGATAAGAAACGCTTGAGAAACTCAAAATTTTCGCAGTTCTGATGCTCGAAACGAATGACTAGAACGGCCTATGGGAGAAGTACGCATACCGTTGTAATCGGGCGAGTTTCTACTTTCAGATGCAACAGAAATTTTGCGGATTGATCAATCCGTTCGAGAGATATGGCAGTTTGGAAATAAGAAACGCTTGAGAAACTCAAAATTTTCGCAGTTCTGATGCTCGAAACGAATGACTAGAACGGCCTAGGGGAGAAGTACGCATACCGTTCTAATCGGGCGAGCTTCTACTTTCGGATGCAACAGAAATTACGCGAATTGGTCAATCCGTTCGCGAGATATGGCAGTTTGGAGGTAAGAAACGCTTGAGGAACTCAAAATTTTCGCATTTCTGATGCTCGAAACGAATAACTAGAACGGCCTAGGGGAAAACTACACCTACCGTTGTAATCGGGCGAGTTTCTACTTTCAGATGCAATAGAAATTTTGCGGATTGATCAATCCGTTCGCGAGATATGGCAGTTTGGAGATAAGAAACGCTTGAGAAACTCAAAATTTTCGCAGTTCTGATGCTCGAAACGAATAACTGGAACGGCCTAGGGGAAAACTACACATACCGTTGTAATCGGGCGAGTTTCTACTTTCAGATGCAACAGAAATTTTGCGGATTGGTCAATCCGTTCGCGAGATGTGGCAGTTTGGAGATAAGAAACGCTTGAGAAACTCAAAATTTTCGCAGTTCTGATGCTCGAAACGAATGACTAGAACGGCCTATGGGAGAAGTACGCATACCGTTGTAATCGGGCGAGTTTCTACTTTCAGATGCAACAGAAATTTTGCGGATTGATCAATCCGTTCGAGAGATATGGCAGTTTGGAAATAAGAAACGCTTGAGAAACTCAAAATTTTCGCAGTTCTGATGCTCGAAACGAATGACTAGAACGGCCTAGGGGAGAAGTACGCATACCGTTCTAATCGGGCGAGCTTCTACTTTCGGATGCAACAGAAATTACGCGAATTGGTCAATCCGTTCGCGAGATATGGCAGTTTGGAGGTAAGAAACGCTTGAGGAACTCAAAATTTTCGCATTTCTGATGCTCGAAACGAATAACTAGAACGGCCTAGGGGAAAACTACACCTACCGTTGTAATCGGGCGAGTTTCTACTTTCAGATGCAATAGAAATTTTGCGGATTGATCAATCCGTTCGCGAGATATGGCAGTTTGGAGATAAGAAACGCTTGAGAAACTCAAAATTTTCGCAGTTCTGATGCTCGAAACGAATAACCAGAACGGCCTAGGGGAAAAGTGCGCATACCGTTGTAATCGGGCGAGTTTCTACTTTCAAATGCAACAGAAATTATGCGGATTGGTCAATCCGTTCGCGAGATATGGCCGTTTGGATGTAAGAAACGCTTGAGAAACTCAAAATTTTCGCAGTTCTGATGCTCGAAATGAATAACTAGAACGGCCTAGGGGAAAAGTGCGCATACCGTTGTAATCGGGCGAGTTTCTACTTTCAAATGCAACAGAAATTTTGCAGATTGGTCAATCCGTTCGCGAGATATGGCAGTTTGGAGGTAAGAAACGCTCGAGAAACTCAAAATTTTCGCATTTCTGATGCTCGAAACGAATAACTAGAACGGCCTAGGGGAAAACTACACCTACCGTTGTAATCGGGCGAGTTTCTACTTTCAGATGCAATAGAAATTTTGCGGATTGATCAATCCGTTCGCGAGATATGGCAGTTTGGAGATAAGAAACGCTTGAGAAACTCAAAATTTTCGCAGTTCTGATGCTCGAAACGAATAACTAGAACGGCCTAGGGGAAAAGTGCGCATACCGTTGTAATCGGGCGAGTTTCTACTTTCAAATGCAACAGAAATTATGCGGATTGGTCAATCCGTTCGCGAGATATGGCCGTTTGGATGTAAGAAACGCTTGAGAAACTCAAAATTTTCGCAGTTCTGATGCTCGAAACGAATAACTAGAACGGCCTAGGGGAAAAGTGCGCATACCGTTGTAATCGGGCGAGTTTCTACTTTCAAATGCAACAGAAATTTTGCAGATTGGTCAATCCGTTCGCGAGATATGGCAGTTTGGAGGTAAGAAACGCTTGAGAAACTCAAAATTTTCACATTTCTGATGCTCGAAACGAATAACTGGAACGGCCTAGGGGAAAACTACACATACCGTTGTAATCGGGCGAGTTTCTACTTTCAGATGCAACAGAAATTTTGGGGATTGGTCGATCCTTTCGCGAGATATGGCAGTTTGGAAGTAAGAAACGCTTGAGAAACTCAAAATTTTCGCAGTTCTGATGCTCGAAACGAATGACTAGAACGGCCTAGGGGAGAAGTACGCATACCGTTATAATCGGGCGAGTTTCTACTTTCAGATGCAACAGAAATTATACCGATTGGTCAATCCGTTCGCGAGATATGGCCGTTTGGATGTAAGAAACGCTTGAGAAACTCAAAATTTACGACGTTCTGATGCTCGAAACGAATAACTGGAACGGCCTAGGGGAAAAGTGAGCATACCGTTGTAATCGGGCGAGTTTCTACTTTCAAATGCAACAGAAATTTTGCGGATTGGTCAACCCGTTCGCGAGATATGGCAGTTTGGATGTATGAAACGCTTGGGAAACTCAAAATTTTCGCAGTTCTGATGCTCGAAACGAATGACTAGAACGGCCTAGGGGAGAAGTACGCATACCGTTATAATCGGGCGAGTTTCTACTTTCAGATGCAACAGAAATTATACCGATTGGTCAATCCGTTCGCGAGATATGGCCGTTTGGATGTAAGAAACGCTTGAGAAACTCAAAATTTACGACGTTCTGATGCTCGAAACGAATAACTAGAACGTCCTAGGGGAAAAGTGAGCATACCGTTGTAATCGGGCGAGTTTCTACTTTCAAATGCAACAGAAATTTTGCGGATTGGTCAACCCGTTCGCGAGATATGGCAGTTTGGATGTATGAAACGCTTGGGAAACTCAAAATTTTCGCAGTTCTGATGCTCGAAACGTATAACTAGAACGGCCTAGGGGAAAAGTGCGCATACCGTTGTAGTCGGGCGAGTTTCTACTTTCAGATGCAACAGAAATTTTGCGGATTGGTCGATCCGTTCGCGAGATATGGCAGTTTGGAAGTAAGAAACGCTTAAGAAACTCAAAATTTTCGCAGTTCTGATGCTCGAAATCAATAACCGGAACGGCCTAGGGGAAAACTACACATACCGTTGTAATCGGGCGAGTTTCTACTTTCAGATGCAACAGAAATTTTGCGGATTGGTCAATCCGTTCGCGAGATGTGGCAGTTTGGATGTAAGAAACGCTTGGGAAACACAAAATCTTCGCAGTTCTGATGCTCGAAACGAATAACTAGAACGGCCTAGGGGAAAAGTGCGCATACCGTTGTAGTCGGGCGAGTTTCTACTTTCAGAAGCAACAGAAATTTTGCGGATTGGTCGATCCGTTCGCGAGATATGGCAGTTTGGAAGTAAGAAACGCTTGAGAAACTCAAAATTTTCGCAGTTCTGATGCTCGAAACGAATGACTAGAACGGCCTAGGGGAGAAGTACGCATACCGATGTAATCGGGCGAGTTTCTACTTTCAGATGCAACAGAAATTTTGCGGATTGGTCAATCCGTTCGCGAGATATGGCAGTTTGGAAGTAAGAAACGCTTAAGAAACTCAAAATTTTCGCAGTTCTGATGCTCGAAACGAATAACTGGAACGGCCTAGGGGAAAACTACACATACCGTTGTAATCGGGCGAGTTTCTACTTTCAGATGCAACGGAAGTTTTGCGGATTGGTCAATCCGTTCGCGAGATGTGGCAGTTTGGATGTAAGAAACGCTTGGGAAACACAAAATTTTCGCAGTTCTGATGCTCGAAACGAATAACTAGAACGGCCTAGGGGAAAAGTGCGCATACCTTTGTAGTCGGGCGAGTTTCTACTTTCAGAAGTAACAGAAATTTTGCGGATTGGTCGATCCGTTCGCGAGATATGGCAGTTTGGAGATAAGAAACGCTTGAGAAACTCAAAATTTTCGCAGTTCTGATGCTCGAAACGAATGACTAGAACGGCCTATGGGAGAAGTACGCATACCGTTGTAATCGGGCGAGTTTCTACTTTCAGATGCAACAGAAATTTTGCGGATTGATCAATCCGTTCGAGAGATATGGCAGTTTGGAAATAAGAAACGCTTGAGAAACTCAAAATTTTCGCAGTTCTGATGCTCGAAACGAATGACTAGAACGGCCTAGGGGAGAAGTACGCATACCGTTCTAATCGGGCGAGCTTCTACTTTCGGATGCAACAGAAATTACGCGAATTGGTCAATCCGTTCGCGAGATATGGCAGTTTGGAGGTATGAAACGCTTGAGGAACTCAAAATTTTCGCATTTCTGATGCTCGAAACGAATAACTAGAACGGCCTAGGGGAAAACTACACCTACCGTTGTAATCGGGCGAGTTTCTACTTTCAGATGCAATAGAAATTTTGCGGATTGATCAATCCGTTCGCGAGATATGGCAGTTTGGAGATAAGAAACGCTTGAGAAACTCAAAATTTTCGCAGTTCTGATGCTCGAAACGAATAACCAGAACGGCCTAGGGGAAAAGTGCGCATACCGTTGTAATCGGGCGAGTTTCTACTTTCAAATGCAACAGAAATTATGCGGATTGGTCAATCCGTTCGCGAGATATGGCCGTTTGGATGTAAGAAACGCTTGAGAAACTCAAAATTTTCGCAGTTCTGATGCTCGAAATGAATAACTAGAACGGCCTAGGGGAAAAGTGCGCATACCGTTGTAATCGGGCGAGTTTCTACTTTCAAATGCAACAGAAATTTTGCAGATTGGTCAATCCGTTCGCGAGATATGGCAGTTTGGAGGTAAGAAACGCTCGAGAAACTCAAAATTTTCGCAGTTCTGATGCTCGAAACGAATGACTAGAACGGCCTAGGGGAGAAGTACGCATACCGTTGTAATCGGGCGAGTTTCTACTTTCAGATGCAACAGAAATTTTGCGGATTGGTCAATCCGTTCGCGAGATGTGGCAGTTTGGAGGTAAGAAACGCTCGAGAAACTCAAAATTTTCGCAGTTCTGATGCTCGAAACGAATAACTAGAACGGCCTAGGGGAAAAGTACGCATACCGATGTAATCGGGCGAGTTTCTACTTTCAGATGCAACAGAAATTTTGCGGATTGGTCGATCCGTTCGCGAGATATGGCAGTTTGGAAGTAAGAAACGCTTGAGAAACTCAAAATTTACGCCGTTCTGATGCTCGAAACGAATAACTAGAACGGCCTAGGGGAAAAGTGAGCATACCGTTGTAATCGGGCGAGTTTCTACTTTCAAATGCAACAGAAATTTTGCGGATTGGTCAACCCGTTCGCGAGATATGGCAGTTTGGATGTAAGAAACGCTTGGGAAACTCATAATTTTCGCAGTTCTGATGCTCGAAACGAATAACTAGAACGGCCTAGGGGAAAAGTGCGCATACCGTTGTAATCGGGCGAGTTTCTACTTTCAGAAGCAACAGAAATTTTGCGGATTGGTCAATCCGTTCGCGAGATATGGAAGTTTGGAAGTAAGAAACGCTTAAGAAACTCAAAATTTTCGCAGTTCTGATGCTCGAAATCAATAACCGGAACGGCCTAGGGGAAAACTACACATACCGTTGTAATCGGGCGAGTTTCTACTTTCAGATGCAACAGAAATTTTGCGGATTGGTCAATCCGTTCGCGAGATGTGGCAGTTTGGATGTAAGAAACGCTTGGGAAACACAAAATCTTCGCAGTTCTGATGCTCGAAACGAATAACTAGAACGGCTTAGGGGAAAAGTGCGCATACCGTTGTAGTCGGGCGAGTTTCTACTTTCAGAAGCAACAGAAATTTTGCGGATTGGTCGATCCGTTCGCGAGATATGGCAGTTTGGAAGTAAGAAACGCTTGAGAAACTCAAAATTTTCGCAGTTCTGATGCTCGAAACGAATGACTAGAACGGCCTAGGGGAGAAGTACGCATACAGATGTAATCGGGCGAGTTTCTACTTTCAGATGCAACAGAAATTTTGCGGATTGGTCAATCCGTTCGCGAGATATGGCAGTTTGGAAGTAAGAAACGCTTAAGAAACACAAAATTTTCGCAGTTCTGATGCTCGAAACGAATAACTGGAACGGCCTAGGGGAAAACTACACATACCGTTGTAATCGGGCGAGTTTCTACTTTCAGATGCAACGGAAGTTTTGCGGATTGGTCAATCCGTTCGCGAGATGTGGCAGTTTGGATGTAAGAAACGATTGGGAAACACAAAATTTTCGCAGTTCTGATGCTCGAAACGAATAACTAGAACGGCCTAGGGGGAAAGTGCGCATACCTTTGTAGTCGGGCGAGTTTCTACTTTCAGAAGTAACAGAAATTTTGCGGATTGGTCGATCCGTTCGCGAGATATGGCAGTTTGGAGATAAGAAACGCTTGAGAAACTCAAAATTTTCGCAGTTCTGATGCTCGAAACGAATGACTAGAACGGCCTATGGGAGAAGTACGCATACCGTTGTAATCGGGCGAGTTTCTACTTTCAGATGCAACAGAAATTTTGCGGATTGATCAATCCGTTCGAGAGATATGGCAGTTTGGACATAAGAAACGCTTGAGAAACTCAAAATTTTCGCAGTTCTGATGCTCGAAACGAATGACTAGAACGGCCTAGGGGAGAAGTACGCATACCGTTCTAATCGGGCGAGCTTCTACTTTCGGATGCAACAGAAATTACGCGAATTGGTCAATCCGTTCGCGAGATATGGCAGTTTGGAGGTAAGAAACGCTTGAGGAACTCAAAATTTTCGCATTTCTGATGCTCGAAACGAATAACTAGAACGGCCTAGGGGAAAACTACACCTACCGTTGTAATCGGGCGAGTTTCTACTTTCAGATGCAATAGAAATTTTGCGGATTGATCAATCCGTTCGCGAGATATGGCAGTTTGGAGATAAGAAACGCTTGAGAAACTCAAAATTTTCGCAGTTCTGATGCTCGAAACGAATAACCAGAACGGCCTAGGGGAAAAGTGCGCATACCGTTGTAATCGGGCGAGTTTCTACTTTCAAATGCAACAGAAATTATGCGGATTGGTCAATCCGTTCGCGAGATATGGCCGTTTGGATGTAAGCAACGCTTGAGAAACTCAAAATTTTCGCAGTTCTGATGCTCGAAACGAATAACTAGAACGGCCTATGGGAGAAGTACGCATACCGTTGTAATCGGGCGAGTTTCTACTTTCAAATGCAACAGAAATTTTGCAGATTGGTCAATCCGTTCGCGAGATATGGCAGTTTGGAGGTAAGAAACGCTCAAGAAACTCAAAATTTTCACATTTCTGATGCTCGAAACGAATAACTGGAACGGCCTAGGGGAAAACTACACATACCGTTGTAATCGGGCGAGTTTCTACTTTCAGATGCAACAGAAATTTTGCGGATTGGTCAATCCGTTCGCGAGATATGGCAGTTTGGAGGAAAGAAACGCATGAGAAACTCAAAATCTTCGCAGTTCTGATGCTCGAAACGAATAACTAGGACGGCCCAGTGGAAAAGTGCGCATACCGTTGTAATCGGGAGAGTTTCTACTTTCAAATGCAACAGAAATTTTGCGGATTGGTCAATCCGTTCGCGAGATATGGCAGTTTGGAGGTAAGAAACGCATGAGAAACTCAAAATTTACGCAGTTCTGATGCTCGAAACGAATGACTAGAACGGCCTAGGGGAGAAGTACGCATACCGTTGTAATCGGGCGAGTTTCTACTTTCGGATGCAACAGAAATTACACGGATTGGTCAATCCGTTCGCGAGATATGGCAGTTTGGAGGTAAGAAACGCTTGAGGAACTCAAAATTTTCGCATTTCTGATGCACGAAACGAATAACTAGAACCGCCTAGGGGAAAACTACACCTACCGTTGTAATCGGGCGAGTTTCTACTTTCAGATGCAACAGAAATTTTGCGGATTGGTCAATCCGTTCGCGAGATATGGCAGTTTGGAAGTAAGAAACGCATGAGAAACTCAAAATTTTCGCAGTTCTGATGCTCGAAACGAATGACTAGAACGGCCTAGGGGAGCAGTACGCATACCGTTGTAATCGGGCGAGCTTCTACTTTCGGATGCAACAGAAATTACGCGAATTGGTCAATCCGTTCGCGAGATATGGCAGTTTGGAGGTAAGAAACGCTTGAGGAACTCAAAATTTTCGCATTTCTGATGCTCGAAACGAATAACTGGAACGGCCTAGGGGAAAACTACACATACCGTTGTAATCGGGCGAGTTTCTACTTTCAGATGCAACAGAAATTTTGCGGATTGGTCAATCCGTTCGCGAGATATGGCCGTTTGGATGTAAGAAACGCTTGAGAAACTCAAAATTTTCGCAGTTCTGATGCTCGAAACGAATAACTAGAACGGCCTAGGGGAAAAGTGCGCATACCGTTGTAATCGGGTGAGTTTCTACTTTCAAATGCAACAGAAATTTTGCGGATTGGTCAACCCGTTCACGAGATATGGCAGTTTGGAGGTTAGAAACGCTTTAGAAACTCAAAATTTTCGCAGTTCTGATGCTCGAAACGAATAACTAGGACGGCCCAGGGGAAAAGTGCGCATACCGTTGTAATCGGGAGAGTTTCTACTTTCAGATGCAACAGAAATTTTGCGGATTGGTCAATCCGTTCGCGAGATATGGCAGTTTGGAGGTAAGAAACGCATGAGAAACTCAAAATCTTCGCAGTTCTGATGCTCGAAACGAATGACTAGAACGGCCTAGGGGAGAAGTACGCATACCGTTGTAATCGGGCGAGTTTCTACTTTCGGATGCAACAGAAATTACACGGATTGGTCAATCCGTTCGCGAGATATGGCAGTTTGGAGGTAAGAAACGCTTGAGGAACTCAAAATTTTCGCATTTCTGATGCTCGAAACGAATAACTAGAACGGCCTAGGGGAAAACTACACCTACCGTTGTAATCGGGCGAGTTTCTACTTTCAGATGCAACAGAAATTTTGCGGATTGGTCAATCCGTTCGCGAGATATGGCCGTTTGGATGTAAGAAACGCTTGAGAAACTCAAAATTTTCGCAGTTCTGATGCTCGAAACGAATAACTAGAACGGCCTAGGGGAAAAGTGCGCATACCGTTGTAATCGGGTGAGTTTCTACTTTCAAATGCAACAGAAATTTTGCGGATTGGTCAACCCGTTCACGAGATATGGCAGTTTGGAGGTTAGAAACGCTTTAGAAACTCAAAATTTTCGCAGTTCTGATGCTCGAAACGAATAACTAGGACGGCCCAGGGGAAAAGTGCGCATACCGTTGTAATCGGGAGAGTTTCTACTTTCAGATGCAACAGAAATTTTGCGGATTGGTCAATCCGTTCGCGAGATATGGCAGTTTGGAGGTAAGAAACGCATGAGAAACTCAAAATCTTCGCAGTTCTGATGCTCGAAACGAATGACTAGAACGGCCTAGGGGAGAAGTACGCATACCGTTGTAATCGGGCGAGTTTCTACTTTCGGATGCAACAGAAATTACACGGATTGGTCAATCCGTTCGCGAGATATGGCAGTTTGGAGGTAAGCAACGCTTGAGAAACTCAAAATTTTCGCAGTTCTGATGCTCGAAACGAATAACTAGAACGGCCTATGGGAGAAGTACGCATACCGTTGTAATCGGGCGAGTTTCTACTTTCAAATGCAACAGAAATTTTGCAGATTGGTCAATCCGTTCGCGAGATATGGCAGTTTGGAGGTAAGAAACGCTCGAGAAACTCAAAATTTTCACATTTCTGATGCTCGAAACGAATAACTGGAACGGCCTAGGGGAAAACTACACATACCGTTGTAATCGGGCGAGTTTCTACTTTCAGATGCAACAGAAATTTTGCGGATTGGTCAATCCGTTCGCGAGATATGGCAGTTTGGAGGAAAGAAACGCATGAGAAACTCAAAATCTTCGCAGTTCTGATGCTCGAAACGAATAACTAGGACGGCCCAGGGGAAAAGTGCGCATACCGTTGTAATCGGGAGAGTTTCTACTTTCAAATGCAACAGAAATTTTGCGGATTGGTCAATCCGTTCGCGAGATATGGCAGTTTGGAGGTAAGAAACGCATGAGAAACTCAAAATTTACGCAGTTCTGATGCTCGAAACGAATGACTAGAACGGCCTAGGGGAGAAGTACGCATACCGTTGTAATCGGGCGAGTTTCTACTTTCGGATGCAACAGAAATTACACGGATTGGTCAATCCGTTCGCGAGATATGGCAGTTTGGAGGTAAGAAACGCTTGAGGAACTCAAAATTTTCGCATTTCTGATGCACGAAACGAATAACTAGAACCGCCTAGGGGAAAACTACACCTACCGTTGTAATCGGGCGAGTTTCTACTTTCAGATGCAACAGAAATTTTGCGGATTGGTCAATCCGTTCGCGAGATATGGCAGTTTGGAAGTAAGAAACGCATGAGAAACTCAAAATTTTCGCAGTTCTGATGCTCGAAACGAATGACTAGAACGGCCTAGGGGAGCAGTACGCATACCGTTGTAATCGGGCGAGCTTCTACTTTCGGATGCAACAGAAATTACGCGAATTGGTCAATCCGTTCGCGAGATATGGCAGTTTGGAGGTAAGAAACGCTTGAGGAACTCAAAATTTTCGCATTTCTGATGCTCGAAACGAATAACTGGAACGGCCTAGGGGAAAACTACACATACCGTTGTAATCGGGCGAGTTTCTACTTTCAGATGCAACAGAAATTTTGCGGATTGGTCAATCCGTTCGCGAGATATGGCCGTTTGGATGTAAGAAACGCTTGAGAAACTCAAAATTTTCGCAGTTCTGATGCTCGAAACGAATAACTAGAACGGCCTAGGGGAAAAGTGCGCATACCGTTGTAATCGGGTGAGTTTCTACTTTCAAATGCAACAGAAATTTTGCGGATTGGTCAACCCGTTCACGAGATATGGCAGTTTGGAGGTTAGAAACGCTTTAGAAACTCAAAATTTTCGCAGTTCTGATGCTCGAAACGAATAACTAGGACGGCCCAGGGGAAAAGTGCGCATACCGTTGTAATCGGGAGAGTTTCTACTTTCAGATGCAACAGAAATTTTGCGGATTGGTCAATCCGTTCGCGAGATATGGCAGTTTGGAGGTAAGAAACGCATGAGAAACTCAAAATCTTCGCAGTTCTGATGCTCGAAACGAATGACTAGAACGGCCTAGGGGAGAAGTACGCATACCGTTGTAATCGGGCGAGTTTCTACTTTCGGATGCAACAGAAATTACACGGATTGGTCAATCCGTTCGCGAGATATGGCAGTTTGGAGGTAAGAAACGCTTGAGGAACTCAAAATTTTCGCATTTCTGATGCTCGAAACGAATAACTGGAACGGCCTAGGGGAAAACTACACATACCGTTGTAATCGGGCGAGTTTCTACTTTCAGATGCAACAGAAATTTTGCGGATTGGTCAATCCGTTCGCGAGATATGGCCGTTTGGATGTAAGAAACGCTTGAGAAACTCAAAATTTTCGCAGTTCTGATGCTCGAAACGAATAACTAGAACGGCCTAGGGGAAAAGTGCGCATACCGTTGTAATCGGGTGAGTTTCTACTTTCAAATGCAACAGAAATTTTGCGGATTGGTCAACCCGTTCACGAGATATGGCAGTTTGGAGGTTAGAAACGCTTTAGAAACTCAAAATTTTCGCAGTTCTGATGCTCGAAACGAATAACTAGGACGGCCCAGGGGAAAAGTGCGCATACCGTTGTAATCGGGAGAGTTTCTACTTTCAGATGCAACAGAAATTTTGCGGATTGGTCAATCCGTTCGCGAGATATGGCAGTTTGGAGGTAAGAAACGCATGAGAAACTCAAAATCTTCGCAGTTCTGATGCTCGAAACGAATGACTAGAACGGCCTAGGGGAGAAGTACGCATACCGTTGTAATCGGGCGAGTTTCTACTTTCGGATGCAACAGAAATTACACGGATTGGTCAATCCGTTCGCGAGATATGGCAGTTTGGAGGTAAGAAACGCTTGAGGAACTCAAAATTTTCGCATTTCTGATGCTCGAAACGAATAACTAGAACGGCCTAGGGGAAAACTACACCTACCGTTGTAATCGGGCGAGTTTCTACTTTCAGATGCAACAGAAATTTTGCGGATTGGTCAATCCGTTCGCGAGATATGGCCGTTTGGATGTAAGAAACGCTTGAGAAACTCAAAATTTTCGCCGTTCTGATGCTCGAAACGAATAACTAGGACGGCCCAGGGGAAAAGTGCGCATACCGTTGTAATCGGGAGAGTTTCTACTTTCAGATGCAACAGAAATTTTGCGGATTGGTCAATCCGTTCGCGAGATATGGCAGTTTGGAGGTAAGAAACGCATGAGAAACTCAAAATCTTCGCAGTTCTGATGCTCGAAACGAATGACTAGAACGGCCTAGGGGAGAAGTACGCATACCGTTGTAATCGGGCGAGTTTCTACTTTCGGATGCAACAGAAATTACACGGATTGGTCAATCCGTTCGCGAGATATGGCAGTTTGGAGGTAAGAAACGCTTGAGGAACTCAAAATTTTCGCAGTTCTGATGCTCGAAACGAATAACTAGGACGGCCCAGGGGAAAAGTGCGCATACCGTTGTAATCGGGAGAGTTTCTACTTTCGGATGCAACAGAAATTACACGGATTGGTCAATCCGTTCGCGAGATATGGCCGTTTGGATGTAAGAAACGCTTGGGAAACACAAAATCTTCGCAGTTCTGATGCTCGAAACGAATAACTAGAACGGCTTAGGGGAAAAGTGCGCATACCGTTGTAGTCGGGCGAGTTTCTACTTTCAGAAGCAACAGAAATTTTGCGGATTGGTCGATCCGTTCGCGAGATATGGCAGTTTGGAAGTAAGAAACGCTTGAGAAACTCAAAATTTTCGCAGTTCTGATGCTCGAAACGAATGACTAGAACGGCCTAGGGGAAAAGTGCGCATAGCGTTGTAATCGGGCGAGTTTCTACTTTCAAATGCAACAGAAATTATGCGGATTGGTCAATCCGTTCGCGAGATATGGCCGTTTGGATGTAAGAAACGCTTGAGAAACTCAAAATTTTCGCAGTTCTGATGCTCGAAATGAATAACTAGAACGGCCTAGGGGAAAAGTGCGCATACCGTTGTAATCGGGCGAGTTTCTACTTTCAAATGCAACAGAAATTTTGCAGATTGGTCAATCCGTTCGCGAGATATGGCAGTTTGGAGGTAAGAAACGCTCGAGAAACTCAAAATTTTCTCATTTCTGATGCTCGAAACGAATAACTAGAACGGCCTAGGGGAAAACTACACCTACCGTTGTAATCGGGCGAGTTTCTACTTTCAGATGCAATAGAAATTTTGCAGATTGGTCAATCCGTTCGCGAGATATGGCAGTTTGGAGGTAAGAAACGCATGAGAAACTCAAAATCTTCGCAGTTCTGATGCTCGAAACGAATAACTAGGACGGCCCAGGGGAAAAGTGCGCATACCGTTGTAATCGGGCGAGCTTCTACTTTCGGATGCAACAGAAATTACGCGAATTGGTCAATCCGTTCGCGAGATATGGCAGTTTGGAGGTAAGAAACGCTCGAGGAACACAAAATTTTCGCATTTCTGATGCTCGAAACGAATAACTAGAACGGCCTAGGGGAAAACTACACCTACCGTTGTAATCGGGCGAGTTTCTACTTTCAGATGCAATAGAAATTTTGCGGATTGATCAATCCGTTCGCGAGATATGGCAGTTTGGAGATAAGAAACGCTTGAGAAACTCAAAATTTTCGCAGTTCTGATGCTCGAAACGAATAACTAGAACGGCCTAGGGGAAAAGTGCGCATACCGTTGTAATCGGGCGAGTTTCTACTTTCAAATGCAACAGAAATTATGCGGATTGGTCAATCCGTTCGCGAGATATGGCCGTTTGGATGTAAGAAACGCTTGAGAAACTCAAAATTTTCGCAGTTCTGATGCTCGAAACGAATAACTAGAACGGCCTAGGGGAAAAGTGCGCATACCGTTGTAATCGGGCGAGTTTCTACTTTCAAATGCAACAGAAATTTTGCAGATTGGTCAATCCGTTCGCGAGATATGGCAGTTTGGAGGTAAGAAACGCTCGAGAAACTCAAAATTTTCACATTTCTGATGCTCGAAACGAATAACTGGAACGGCCTAGGGGAAAACTACACATACCGTTGTAATCGGGCGAGTTTCTACTTTCAGATGCAACAGAAATTTTGCGGATTGGTCAATCCGTTCGCGAGATATGGCAGTTTGGAGGTAAGAAACGCATGAGAAACTCAAAATTTTCGCAGTTCTGATGCTCGAAACGAATGACTAGAACGGCCTAGTGGAGAAGTACGCATACCGTTGTAATCGGGCGAGTTTCTACTTTCGGATGCAACAGAAATTACACGGATTGGTCAATCCGTTCGCGAGATATGGCAGTTTGGAGGTAAGAAACGCTCGAGAAACTCAAAATTTTCACATTTCTGATGCTCGAAACGAATAACTAGGACGGCCCAGGGGAAAAGTGCGCATACCGTTGTAATCGGGAGAGTTTCTACTTTCAAATGCAACAGAAATTTTGCGGATTGGTCAATCCGTTCGCGAGATATGGCCGTTTGGATGTAAGAAACGCTTGAGAAACTCAAAATTTTCGCAGTTCTGATGCTCGAAATGAATAACTAGAACGGCCTAGGGGAAAAGTGCGCATACCGTTGTAATCGGGCGAGTTTCTACTTTCAAATGCAACAGAAATTTTGCAGATTGGTCAATCCGTTCGCGAGATATGGCAGTTTGGAGGTAAGAAACGCTCGAGAAACTCAAAATTTTCTCATTTCTGATGCTCGAAACGAATAACTAGAACGGCCTAGGGGAAAACTACACCTACCGTTGTAATCGGGCGAGTTTCTACTTTCAGATGCAATAGAAATTTTGCAGATTGGTCAATCCGTTCGCGAGATATGGCAGTTTGGAGGTAAGAAACGCTCGAGAAACTCAAAATTTTCACATTTCTGATGCTCGAAACGAATAACTGGAACGGCCTAGGGGAAAACTACACATACCGTTGTAATCGGGCGAGTTTCTACTTTCAGATGCAACAGAAATTTTGCGGATTGGTCAATCCGTTCGCGAGATATGGCAGTTTGGAGGTAAGAAACGCATGAGAAACTCAAAATCTTCGCAGTTCTGATGCTCGAAACGAATAACTAGGACGGCCCAGGGGAAAAGTGCGCATACCGTTGTAATCGGGCGAGCTTCTACTTTCGGATGCAACAGAAATTACGCGAATTGTTCAATCCGTTCGCGAGATATGGCAGTTTGGAGGTAAGAAACGCTTGAGGAACTCAAAATTTTCGCACTTCTGATGCACGAAACGAATAACTAGAACGGCCTAGGGGAAAACTACACGTACCGTTGTAATCGGGCGAGCTTCTACTTTCAGATGCAATAGAAATTTTGCGGATTGGTCAATCCGTTCGCGAGATATGGCAGTTTGGAGGTAAGAAACGCATGAGAAACTCAAAATTTTCGCAGTTCTGATGCTCGAAACGAATGACTAGAACGGCCTAGTGGAGAAGTACGCATACCGTTGTAATCGGGCGAGTTTCTACTTTCGGATGCAACAGAAATTACACGGATTGGTCAATCCGTTCGCGAGATATGGCAGTTTGGAGGTAAGAAACGCTCGAGAAACTCAAAATTTTCACATTTCTGATGCTCGAAACGAATAACTGGAACGGCCTAGGGGAAAACTACACATACCGTTGTAATCGGGCTAGTTTCTACTTTCAGATGCAACAGAAATTTTGCGGATTGGTCAATCCGTTCGCGAGATATGGCAGTTTGGAGGTAAGAAACGCATGAGAAACTTAAAATCTTCGCAGTTCTGATGCTCGAAACGAATAACTAGGACGGCCCAGGGGAAAAGTGCGCATACCGTTGTAATCGGGCGAGTTTCTACTTTCAGATGCAATAGAAATTTTGCGGATTGGTCAATCCGTTCGCGAGATATGGCAGTTTGGAAGTAAGAAACGCATGAGAAACTCAAAATTTTCACAGTTCTGATGCTCGAAACGAATGACTAGAACGGCCTAGGGGAGAAGTACGCATACCGTTGTAATCGGGCGAGCTTCTACTTTCGGATGCAACAGATATTACGCGAATTGGTCAATCCGTTCGCGAGATATGGCAGTTTGGAGGTAAGAAACGCTTGAGGAACACAAAATTTTCGCATTTCTGATGCTCGAAACGAATAACTAGAACGGCCTAGGGGAAAACTACACATACCGTTGTAATCGGGCGAGTTTCTACTTTCAGATGCAACAGAAATTTTGCGGATTGATCAATCCGTTCGCGAGATATGACAGTTTGGAGATAAGAAACGCTTTAGAAACTCAAAATTTTCGCAGTTCTGATGCTCGAAACGAATAACTAGGACGGCCCAGGGGAAAAGTGCGCATACCGTTGTAATCGGGAGAGTTTCTACTTTCAAATGCAACAGAAATTTTGCGGATTGGTCAATCCGTTCGCGAGATATGGCAGTTTGGAGGTAAGAAACGCTCGAGAAACTCAAAATTTTCGCATTTCTGATGCTCGAAACGAATAACTGGAACGGCCTAGGGGAAAACTACACATACCGTTGTAATCGGGCGAGTTTCTACTTTCAGATGCAACAGAAATTTTGCGGATTGGTCAATCCGTTCGCGAGATATGGCCGTTTGGATGTAAGAAACGCTTGAGAAACTCAAAATTTTCGCAGTTCTGATGCTCGAAACGAATAACTAGGACGGCCCAGGGGAAAAGTGCGCATACCGTTGTAATCGGGTGAGTTTCTACTTTCAAATGCAACAGAAATTTTGCGGATTGGTCAACCCGTTCACGAGATATGGCAGTTTGGAGGTTAGAAACGCTTTAGAAACTCAAAATTTTCGCAGTTCTGATGCTCGAAACGAATAACTAGGACGGCCCAGGGGAAAAGTGCGCATACCGTTGTAATCGGGAGAGTTTCTACTTTCAGATGCAACAGAAATTTTGCGGATTGGTCAATCCGTTCGCGAGATATGGCAGTTTGGAGGTAAGAAACGCATGAGAAACTCAAAATCTTCGCAGTTCTGATGCTCGAAACGAATAACTAGAACGGCCTAGGGGAAAAGTGCGCATACCGTTGTAATCGGGCGAGTTTCTACTTTCAAATGCAACAGAAATTTTGCAGATTGGTCAATCCGTTCGCGAGATATGGCAGTTTGGAGGTAAGAAACGCTCGAGAAACTCAAAATTTTCGCATTTCTGATGCTCGAAACGAATAACTAGAACGGCCTAGGGGAAAACTACACCTACCGTTGTAATCGGGCGAGTTTCTACTTTCAGATGCAATAGAAATTTTGCGGATTGATCAATCCGTTCGCGAGATATGGCAGTTTGGAGATAAGAAACGCTTGAGAAACTCAAAATTTTCGCAGTTCTGATGCTCGAAACGAATAACTAGAACGGCCTAGGGGAAAAGTGCGCATACCGTTGTAATCGGGCGAGTTTCTACTTTCAAATGCAACAGAAATTATGCGGATTGGTCAATCCGTTCGCGAGATATGGCCGTTTGGATGTAAGAAACGCTTGAGAAACTCAAAATTTTCGCAGTTCTGATGCTCGAAACGAATAACTAGAACGGCCTAGGGGAAAAGTGCGCATACCGTTGTAATCGGGCGAGTTTCTACTTTCAAATGCAACAGAAATTTTGCGGATTGGTCAATCCGTTCGCGAGATATGGCAGTTTGGAGGTAAGAAACGCATGAGAAACTCAAAATTTTCGCAGTTCTGATGCTCGAAACGAATGACTAGAACGGCCTAGGGGAGAAGTACGCATACCGTTGTAATCGGGCGAGTTTCTACTTTCAAATGCAACAGAAATTTTGCAGATTGGTCAATCCGTTCGCGAGATATGGCAGTTTGGAGGTAAGAAACGCTCGAGAAACTCAAAATTTTCACATTTCTGATGCTCGAAACGAATAACTGGAACGGCCTAGGGGAAAACTACACATACCGTTGTAATCGGGCTAGTTTCTACTTTCAGATGCAACAGAAATTTTGCAGATTGGTCAATCCGTTCGCGAGATATGGCAGTTTGGAGGTAAGAAACGCATGAGAAACTTAAAATCTTCGCAGTTCTGATGCTCGAAACGAATAACTAGGACGGCCCAGGGGAAAAGTGCGCATACCGTTGTAATCGGGCGAGTTTCTACTTTCAGATGCAACAGAAATTTTGCGGATTGGTCAATCCGTTCGCGAGATATGGCAGTTTGGAAGTAAGAAACGCATGAGAAACTCAAAATTTTCGCAGTTCTGATGCTCGAAACGAATGACTAGAACGGCCTAGGGGAGAAGTACGCATACCGTTGTAATCGGGCGAGCTTCTACTTTCGGATGCAACAGATATTACGCGAATTGGTCAATCCGTTCGCGAGATATGGCAGTTTGGAGGTAAGAAACGCTTGAGGAACACAAAATTTTCGCATTTCTGATGCTCGAAACGAATAACTAGAACGGCCTAGGGGAAAACTACACCTACCGTTGTAATCGGGCGAGTTTCTACTTTCAAATGCAACAGAAATTTTGCAGATTGGTCAATCCGTTCGCGAGATATGGCAGTTTGGAGGTAAGAAACGCTTGAGGAACTCAAAATTTTCGCACTTCTGATGCACGAAACGAATAACTAGAGCGGCCTAGGGGAAAACTACACGTACCGTTGTAATCGGGCGAGTTTCTACTTTCAGATGCAACAGAAATTTTGCGGATTGATCAATCCGTTCGCGAGATATGGCAGTTTGGAGATAAGAAACGCTTTAGAAACTCAAAATTTTCGCAGTTCTGATGCTCGAAACGAATAACTAGGACGGCCCAGGGGAAAAGTGCGCATACCGTTGTAATCGGGTGAGTTTCTACTTTCAAATGCAACAGAAATTTTGCGGATTGGTCAACCCGTTCACGAGATATGGCAGTTTGGAGGTTAGAAACGCTTTAGAAACTCAAAATTTTCGCAGTTCTGATGCTCGAAACGAATAACTAGGACGGCCCAGGGGAAAAGTGCGCATACCGTTGTAATCGGGAGAGTTTCTACTTTCAGATGCAACAGAAATTTTGCGGATTGGTCAATCCGTTCGCGAGATATGGCAGTTTGGAGGTAAGAAACGCATGAGAAACTCAAAATCTTCGCAGTTCTGATGCTCGAAACGAATGACTAGAACGGCCTAGGGGAGAAGTACGCATACCGTTGTAATCGGGCGAGTTTCTACTTTCGGATGCAACAGAAACTACACGGATTGGTCAATCCGTTCGCGAGATATGGCAGTTTGGAGGTAAGAAACGCTTGAGGAACTCAAAATTTTCGCATTTCTGATGCACGAAACGAATAACTAGAACGGCCTAGGGGAAAACTACACCTACCGTTGTAATCGGGCGAGTTTCTACTTTCAGATGCAATAGAAATTTTGCAGATTGGTCAATCCGTTCGCGAGATATGGCAGTTTGGAGGTAAGAAACGCTCGAGAAACTCAAAATTTTCACATTTCTGATGCTCGAAACGAATAACTGGAACGGCCTAGGGGAAAACTACACATACCGTTGTAATCGGGCGAGTTTCTACTTTCAGATGCAACAGAAATTTTGCGGATTGGTCAATCCGTTCGCGAGATATGGCAGTTTGGAGGTAAGAAACGCATGAGAAACTCAAAATCTTCGCAGTTCTGATGCTCGAAACGAATAACTAGGACGGCCCAGGGGAAAAGTGCGCATACCGTTGTAATCGGGCGAGCTTCTACTTTCGGATGCAACAGAAATTACGCGAATTGGTCAATCCGTTCGCGAGATATGGCAGTTTGGAGGTAAGAAACGCTTGAGGAACTCAAAATTTTCGCACTTCTGATGCACGAAACGAATAACTAGAACGGCCTAGGGGAAAACTACACGTACCGTTGTAATCGGGCGAGTTTCTACTTTCAGATGCAATAGAAATTTTGCGGATTGGTCAATCCGTTCGCGAGATATGGCAGTTTGGAGGTAAGAAACGCATGAGAAACTCAAAATTTTCGCAGTTCTGATGCTCGAAACGAATGACTAGAACGGCCTAGTGGAGAAGTACGCATACCGTTGTAATCGGGCGAGTTTCTACTTTCGGATGCAACAGAAATTACACGGATTGGTCAATCCGTTCGCGAGATATGGCAGTTTGGAGGTAAGAAACGCTCGAGAAACTCAAAATTTTCACATTTCTGATGCTCGAAACGAATAACTGGAACGGCCTAGGGGAAAACTACACATACCGTTGTAATCGGGCTAGTTTCTACTTTCAGATGCAACAGAAATTTTGCGGATTGGTCAATCCGTTCGCGAGATATGGCAGTTTGGAGGTAAGAAACGCATGAGAAACTTAAAATCTTCGCAGTTCTGATGCTCGAAACGAATAACTAGGACGGCCCAGGGGAAAAGTGCGCATACCGTTGTAATCGGGCGAGTTTCTACTTTCAGATGCAATAGAAATTTTGCGGATTGGTCAATCCGTTCGCGAGATATGGCAGTTTGGAAGTAAGAAACGCATGAGAAACTCAAAATTTTCGCAGTTCTGATGCTCGAAACGAATGACTAGAACGGCCTAGGGGAGAAGTACGCATACCGTTGTAATCGGGCGAGCTTCTACTTTCGGATGCAACAGATATTACGCGAATTGGTCAATCCGTTCGCGAGATATGGCAGTTTGGAGGTAAGAAACGCTTGAGGAACACAAAATTTTCGCATTTCTGATGCTCGAAACGAATAACTAGAACGGCCTAGGGGAAAACTACACATACCGTTGTAATCGGGCGAGTTTCTACTTTCAGATGCAACAGAAATTTTGCGGATTGATCAATCCGTTCGCGAGATATGACAGTTTGGAGATAAGAAACGCTTTAGAAACTCAAAATTTTCGCAGTTCTGATGCTCGAAACGAATAACTAGGACGGCCCAGGGGAAAAGTGCGCATACCGTTGTAATCGGGAGAGTTTCTACTTTCAAATGCAACAGAAATTTTGCGGATTGGTCAATCCGTTCGCGAGATATGGCAGTTTGGAGGTAAGAAACGCTCGAGAAACTCAAAATTTTCGCATTTCTGATGCTCGAAACGAATAACTGGAACGGCCTAGGGGAAAACTACACATACCGTTGTAATCGGGCGAGTTTCTACTTTCAGATGCAACAGAAATTTTGCGGATTGGTCAATCCGTTCGCGAGATATGGCCGTTTGGATGTAAGAAACGCTTGAGAAACTCAAAATTTTCGCAGTTCTGATGCTCGAAACGAATAACTAGGACGGCCCAGGGGAAAAGTGCGCATACCGTTGTAATCGGGTGAGTTTCTACTTTCAAATGCAACAGAAATTTTGCGGATTGGTCAACCCGTTCACGAGATATGGCAGTTTGGAGGTTAGAAACGCTTTAGAAACTCAAAATTTTCGCAGTTCTGATGCTCGAAACGAATAACTAGGACGGCCCAGGGGAAAAGTGCGCATACCGTTGTAATCGGGAGAGTTTCTACTTTCAGATGCAACAGAAATTTTGCGGATTGGTCAATCCGTTCGCGAGATATGGCAGTTTGGAGGTAAGAAACGCATGAGAAACTCAAAATCTTCGCAGTTCTGATGCTCGAAACGAATAACTAGAACGGCCTAGGGGAAAAGTGCGCATACCGTTGTAATCGGGCGAGTTTCTACTTTCAAATGCAACAGAAATTTTGCAGATTGGTCAATCCGTTCGCGAGATATGGCAGTTTGGAGGTAAGAAACGCTCGAGAAACTCAAAATTTTCGCATTTCTGATGCTCGAAACGAATAACTAGAACGGCCTAGGGGAAAACTACACCTACCGTTGTAATCGGGCGAGTTTCTACTTTCAGATGCAATAGAAATTTTGCGGATTGATCAATCCGTTCGCGAGATATGGCAGTTTGGAGATAAGAAACGCTTGAGAAACTCAAAATTTTCGCAGTTCTGATGCTCGAAACGAATAACTAGAACGGCCTAGGGGAAAAGTGCGCATACCGTTGTAATCGGGCGAGTTTCTACTTTCAAATGCAACAGAAATTATGCGGATTGGTCAATCCGTTCGCGAGATATGGCCGTTTGGATGTAAGAAACGCTTGAGAAACTCAAAATTTTCGCAGTTCTGATGCTCGAAACGAATAACTAGAACGGCCTAGGGGAAAAGTGCGCATACCGTTGTAATCGGGCGAGTTTCTACTTTCAAATGCAACAGAAATTTTGCGGATTGGTCAATCCGTTCGCGAGATATGGCAGTTTGGAGGTAAGAAACGCATGAGAAACTCAAAATTTTCGCAGTTCTGATGCTCGAAACGAATGACTAGAACGGCCTAGGGGAGAAGTACGCATACCGTTGTAATCGGGCGAGTTTCTACTTTCAAATGCAACAGAAATTTTGCAGATTGGTCAATCCGTTCGCGAGATATGGCAGTTTGGAGGTAAGAAACGCTCGAGAAACTCAAAATTTTCACATTTCTGATGCTCGAAACGAATAACTGGAACGGCCTAGGGGAAAACTACACATACCGTTGTAATCGGGCTAGTTTCTACTTTCAGATGCAACAGAAATTTTGCGGATTGGTCAATCCGTTCGCGAGATATGGCAGTTTGGAGGTAAGAAACGCATGAGAAACTTAAAATCTTCGCAGTTCTGATGCTCGAAACGAATAACTAGGACGGCCCAGGGGAAAAGTGCGCATACCGTTGTAATCGGGCGAGTTTCTACTTTCAGATGCAACAGAAATTTTGCGGATTGGTCAATCCGTTCGCGAGATATGGCAGTTTGGAAGTAAGAAACGCATGAGAAACTCAAAATTTTCGCAGTTCTGATGCTCGAAACGAATGACTAGAACGGCCTAGGGGAGAAGTACGCATACCGTTGTAATCGGGCGAGCTTCTACTTTCGGATGCAACAGATATTACGCGAATTGGTCAATCCGTTCGCGAGATATGGCAGTTTGGAGGTAAGAAACGCTTGAGGAACACAAAATTTTCGCATTTCTGATGCTCGAAACGAATAACTAGAACGGCCTAGGGGAAAACTACACCTACCGTTGTAATCGGGCGAGTTTCTACTTTCAAATGCAACAGAAATTTTGCAGATTGGTCAATCCGTTCGCGAGATATGGCAGTTTGGAGGTAAGAAACGCTTGAGGAACTCAAAATTTTCGCACTTCTGATGCACGAAACGAATAACTAGAGCGGCCTAGGGGAAAACTACACGTACCGTTGTAATCGGGCGAGTTTCTACTTTCAGATGCAACAGAAATTTTGCGGATTGATCAATCCGTTCGCGAGATATGGCAGTTTGGAGATAAGAAACGCTTTAGAAACTCAAAATTTTCGCAGTTCTGATGCTCGAAACGAATAACTAGGACGGCCCAGGGGAAAAGTGCGCATACCGTTGTAATCGGGTGAGTTTCTACTTTCAAATGCAACAGAAATTTTGCGGATTGGTCAACCCGTTCACGAGATATGGCAGTTTGGAGGTTAGAAACGCTTTAGAAACTCAAAATTTTCGCAGTTCTGATGCTCGAAACGAATAACTAGGACGGCCCAGGGGAAAAGTGCGCATACCGTTGTAATCGGGAGAGTTTCTACTTTCAGATGCAACAGAAATTTTGCGGATTGGTCAATCCGTTCGCGAGATATGGCAGTTTGGAGGTAAGAAACGCATGAGAAACTCAAAATCTTCGCAGTTCTGATGCTCGAAACGAATGACTAGAACGGCCTAGGGGAGAAGTACGCATACCGTTGTAATCGGGCGAGTTTCTACTTTCGGATGCAACAGAAACTACACGGATTGGTCAATCCGTTCGCGAGATATGGCAGTTTGGAGGTAAGAAACGCTTGAGGAACTCAAAATTTTCGCATTTCTGATGCACGAAACGAATAACTAGAACGGCCTAGGGGAAAACTACACCTACCGTTGTAATCGGGCGAGTTTCTACTTTCAGATGCAACAGAAATTTTGCGGATTGGTCAATCTGTTCGCGAGATATGGCAGTTTGGAAGTAAGAAACGCATGAGAAACTCAAAATTTTCGTAGTTCTGATGCTCGAAACGAATGACTAGAACGGCCTAGGGGAGAAGTACGCATACCGTTGTAATCGGGCGAGCTTCTACTTTCGGATGCAACAGAAATTACGCGAATTGGTCAATCCGTTCGCGAGATATGGCAGTTTGGATATAAGAAACGCTTGAGGAACTCAAAATTTTCGAATTTCTGATGCTCGAAACGAATAACTAGAACGGCCTAGGGGAAAACTACACCTACCGTTGTAATCGGGCGAGTTTCTACTTTCAGATGCAATAGAAATTTTGCGGATTGATCAATCCGTTCGCGAGATATGGCAGTTTGGAGATAAGAAACGCTTGAGAAACTCAAAATTTTCGCAGTTCTGATGCTCGAAACGAATAACTAGGACGGCCCAGGGGAAAAGTGCGCATACCGTTGTAATCGGGAGAGTTTCTACTTTCAAATGCAACAGAAATTTTGCGGATTGGTCAATCCGTTCGCGAGATATGGCAGTTTGGAGGTAAGAAACGCTCGAGAAACTCAAAATTTTCGCAGTTCTGATGCACGAAACGAATAACTAGGACGGCCCAGGGGAAAAGTGCGCATACCGTTGTAATCGGGCGAGTTTCTACTTTCAGATGCAACAGAAATTTTGCGGATTGGTCAATCCGTTCGCGAGATATGGCAGTTTGGAAGTAAGAAACGCATGAGAAACTCAAAATTTTCGTAGTTCTGATGCTCGAAACGAATGACTAGAACGGCCTAGGGGAGAAGTACGCATACCGTTGTAATCGGGCGAGCTTCTACTTTCGGATGCAACAGAAATTACGCGAATTGGTCAATCCGTTCGCGAGATATGGCAGTTTGGATATAAGAAACGCTTGAGGAACTCAAAATTTTCGAATTTCTGATGCTCGAAACGAATAACTAGAACGGCCTAGGGGAAAACTACACCTACCGTTGTAATCGGGCGAGTTTCTACTTTCAGATGCAATAGAAATTTTGCGGATTGATCAATCCGTTCGCGAGATATGGCAGTTTGGAGATAAGAAACGCTTGAGAAACTCAAAATTTTCGCAGTTCTGATGCTCGAAACGAATAACTAGAACGGCCTAGGGGAAAAGTGCGCATACCGTTGTAATCGGGAGAGTTTCTACCTTCAAATGCAACAGAAATTTTGCGGATTGGTCAATCCGTTCGCGAGATATGGCAGTTTGGAGGTAAGAAACGCTCGAGAAACTCAAAATTTTCGCAGTTCTGATGCTCGAAACGAATAACTAGGACGGCCCAGGGGAAAAGTGCGCATACCGTTGTAATCGGGAGAGTTTCTACTTTCGGATGCAACAGAAATTACACGGATTGGTCAATCCGTTCGCGAGATATGGCAGTTTGGAGGTAAGAAACGCTTGAGGAACTCAAAATTTTCGCATTTCTGATGCACGAAACGAATAACTAGAACGGCCTAGGGGAAAACTACACCTACCGTTGTAATCGGGCGAGTTTCTACTTTCAGATGCAATAGAAATTTTGCGGATTGATCAATCCGTTCGCGAGATATGGCAGTTTGGAGATAAGAAACGCTTGAGAAACTCAAAATTTTCGCAGTTCTGATGCTCGAAACGAATAACTAGAACGGCCTAGGGGAAAAGTGCGCATACCGTTGTAATCGGGAGAGTTTCTACCTTCAAATGCAACAGAAATTTTGCGGATTGGTCAATCCGTTCGCGAGATATGGCAGTTTGGAGGTAAGAAACGCTCGAGAAACTCAAAATTTTTGCAGTTCTGATGCTCGAAACGTATAACTAGGACGGCCCAGGGGAAAAGTGCGCATACCGTTGTAATCGGGAGAGTTTCTACTTTCAAATGCAACAGAAATTTTGCGGATTGGTCAATCCGTTCGCGAGATATGGCAGTTTGGAGGTAAGAAACGCATGAGAAACTCAAAATTTTCGCAGTTCTGATGCTCGAAACGAATGACTAGAACGGCCTAGGGGAGAAGTACGCATACCGTTGTAATCGGGCGAGTTTCTACTTTCGGATGCAACAGAAATTACACGGATTGGTCAATCCGTTCGCGAGATATGGCAGTTTGGAGGTAAGAAACGCTTGAGGAACTCAAAATTTTCGCATTTCTGATGCACGAAACGAATAACTAGAACGGCCTAGGGGAAAACTACACCTACCGTTGTAATCGGGCGAGTTTCTACTTTCAGATGCAATAGAAATTTTGCGGATTGATCAATCCGTTCGCGAGATATGGCAGTTTGGAGATAAGAAACGCTTGAGAAACTCAAAATTTTCGCAGTTCAGATGTTCGAAACGAATAACTAGAACGGCCTAGGGGAAAAGTGCGCATACCGTTGTAATCGGGCGAGTTTCTACTTTCAAATGCAACAGAAATTATGCGGATTGGTCAATCCGTTCGCGAGATATGGCCGTTTGGATGTAAGAAACGCTCGAGAAACTCAAAATTTTCACATTTCTGATGCTCGAAACGAATAACTGGAACGGCCTAGGGGAAAACTACACATACCGTTGTAATCGGGCGAGTTTCTACTTTCAGATGCAACAGAAATTTTGCGGATTGGTCAATCCGTTCGCGAGATATGGCAGTTTGGAGGTAAGAAACGCTTGAGAAACTCAAAATTTTCGCAGTTCTGATGCTCGAAACGAATGACTAGAACGGCCTAGTGGAGAAGTACGCATACCTTTGTAATCGGGCGAGTTTCTACTTTCGGATGCAACAGAAATTACACGGATTGGTCAATCCATTCGCGAGATATGGCAGTTTGGAGGTCAGAAACGCTTGAGGAACTCAAAATTTTCGCACTTCTGATGCACGAAACGAATAACTAGAACGGCCTAGGGGAAAACTACACCTACCGTTGTAATCGGGCGAGTTTCTACTTTCAGATGCAACAGAAATTTTGCGCATTGATCAATCCGTTCGCGAGATATGACAGTTTGGAGATAAGAAACGCTTTAGAAACTCAAAATTTACGCAGTTCTGATGCTCGAAACGAATAACTAGGACGGCCCAGGGGAAAAGTGCGCATACCGTTGTAATCGGGAGAGTTTCTACTTTCAAATGCAACAGAAATTTTGCGGATTGGTCAATCCGTTCGCGAGATATGGCAGTTTGGAGGTAAGAAACGCTCGAGAAACTCAAAATTTTCGCATTTCTGATGCTCGAAACGAATAACTGGAACGGCCTAGGGGAAAACTACACATACCGTTGTAATCGGGCGAGTTTCTACTTTCAGATGCAACAGAAATTTTGCGGATTGGTCAATCCGTTCGCGAGATATGGCCGTTTGGATGTAAGAAACGCTTGAGAAACTCAAAATTTTTCGCAGTTCTGATGCTCGAAACGAATAACTAGAACGGCCTAGGGGAAAAGTGCGCATACCGTTGTAATCGGGTGAGTTTCTACTTTCAAATGCAACAGAAATTTTGCGGATTGGTCAACCCGTTCACGAGATATGGCAGTTTGGAGGTTAGAAACGCTTGAGAAACTCAAAATTTTCGCAGTTCTGATGCTCGAAACGAATAACTGGAACGGCCTAGGGGAAAACTACACCCACCGTTGATATCGGGCGAGTTTCCACTTTCAGATGCAACAGAAATTTTGCGGATTGTTCAATCCGTTCGCGAGATATGGCAGTTTGGAGGTAAGAAACGCTCGAGAAACTCAAAATTTTCGCATTTCTGATGCTCGAAACGAATAACTGGAACGGCCTAGGGGAAAACTACACATACCGTTGTAATCGGGCGAGTTTCTACTTTCAGATGCAACAGAAATTTTGCGGATTGGTCAATCCGTTCGCGAGATATGGCAGTTTGGAGGTAAGAAACGCTTGAGGAACTCAAAATTTTCGCACTTCTGATGCACGAAACGAATAACTAGAACGGCCTAGGGGAAAACTACACGTACCGTTGTAATCGGGCGAGTTTCTACTTTCAGATGCAACAGAAATTTTGCGGATTGATCAATCCGTTCGCGAGATATGACAGTTTGGAGATAAGAAACGCTTTAGAAACTCAAAATTTTCGCAGTTCTGATGCTCGAAACGAATAACTAGGACGGCCCAGGGGAAAAGTGCGCATACCGTTGTAATCGGGAGAGTTTCTACTTTCAAATGCAACAGAAATTTTGCGGATTGGTCAATCCGTTCGCGAGATATGGCAGTTTGGATGTAAGAAACGCATGAGAAACTCAAAATTTTCGCAGTTCTGATGCTCGAAACGAATGACTAGAACGGCCTAGGGGAGAAGTACGCATACCGTTGTAATCGGGCGAGCTTCTACTTTCGGATGCAACAGATATTACGCGAATTGGTCAATCCGTTCGCGAGATATGGCAGTTTGGAGGTAAGAAACGCTTGAGGAACACAAAATTTTCGCATTTCTGATGCTCGAAACGAATAACTAGAACGGCCTAGGGGAAAACTACACATACCGTTGTAATCGGGCGAGTTTCTACTTTCAGATGCAACAGAAATTTTGCGGATTGATCAATCCGTTCGCGAGATATGACAGTTTGGAGATAAGAAACGCTTTAGAAACTCAAAATTTTCGCAGTTCTGATGCTCGAAACGAATAACTAGGACGGCCCAGGGGAAAAGTGCGCATACCTTTGTAATCGGGAGAGTTTCTACTTTCAAATGCAACAGAAATTTTGCGGATTGGTCAATCCGTTCGCGAGATATGGCAGTTTGGAGGTAAGAAACGCTCGAGAAACTCAAAATTTTCGCATTTCTGATGCTCGAAACGAATAACTGGAACGGCCTAGGGGAAAACTACACATACCGTTGTAATCGGGCGAGTTTCTACTTTCAGATGCAACAGAAATTTTGCGGATTGGTCAATCCGTTCGCGAGATATGGCCGTTTGGATGTAAGAAACGCTTGAGAAACTCAAAATTTTTCGCAGTTCTGATGCTCGAAACGAATAACTAGAACGGCCTAGGGGAAAAGTGCGCATACCGTTGTAATCGGGTGAGTTTCTACTTTCAAATGCAACAGAAATTTTGCGGATTGGTCAACCCGTTCACGAGATATGGCAGTTTGGAGGTTAGAAACGCTTGAGAAACTCAAAATTTTCGCAGTTCTGATGCTCGAAACGAATAACTGGAACGGCCTAGGGGAAAACTGCACCCACCGTTGTTATCGGGCGAGTTTCCACTTTCAGATGCAACAGAAATTTTGCGGATTGTTCAATCCGTTCGCGAGATATGGCAGTTTGGAGGTAAGAAACGCTCGAGAAACTCAAAATTTTCGCATTTCTGATGCTCGAAACGAATAACAGGAACGGCCTAGGGGAAAACTACACATACCGTTGTAATCGGGCGAGTTTCTACTTTCAGATGCAACAGAAATTTTGCGGATTGGTCAATCCGTTCGCGAGATATGGCAGTTTGGAGGTAAGAAACGCTTGAGGAACTCAAAATTTTCGCACTTCTGATGCACGAAACGAATAACTAGAACGGCCTAGGGGAAAACTACACGTACCGTTGTAATCGGGCGAGTTTCTACTTTCAGATGCAACAGAAATTTTGCGGATTGGTCAATCCGTTCGCGAGATATGGCCGTTTGGATGTAGGAAACGCTTGAGAAACTCAAAATTTTCGCAGTTCTGATGCTCGAAACGAATAACTAGAACGGCCTAGGGGAAAAGTGCGCATACCGTTGTAATCGGGTGAGTTTCTACTTTCAAATGCAACAGAAATTTTGCGGATTGGTCAACCCGTTCACGAGATATGGCAGTTTGGAGGTTAGAAACGCTTTAGAAACTCAAAATTTTCGCAGTTCTGATGCTCGAAACGAATAACTAGGACGGCCCAGGGGAAAAGTGCGCATACCGTTGTAATCGGGAGAGTTTCTACTTTCAGATGCAACAGAAATTTTGCGGATTGGTCAATCCGTTCGCGAGATATGGCAGTTTGGAGGTAAGAAACGCATGAGAAACTCAAAATCTTCGCAGTTCTGATGCTCGAAACGCATGACTAGAACGGCCTAGGGGAGAAGTACGCATACCGTTGTAATCGGGCGAGTTTCTACTTTCGGATGCAACAGAAATTACACGGATTGGTCAATCCGTTCGCGAGATATGGCAGTTTGGAGGTAAGAAACGCTTGAGGAACTCAAAATTTTCGCATTTCTGATGCACGAAACGAATAACTAGAACGGCCTAGGGGAAAACTACACCTACCGTTGTAATCGGGCGAGTTTCTACTTTCAGATGCAACAGAAATTTTGCGGATTGGTCAATCTGTTCGCGAGATATGGCAGTTTGGAAGTAAGAAACGCATGAGAAACTCAAAATTTTCGTAGTTCTGATGCTCGAAACGAATGACTAGAACGGCCTAGGGGAGAAGTACGCATACCGTTGTAATCGGGCGAGCTTCTACTTTCGGATGCAACAGAAATTACGCGAATTGGTCAATCCGTTCGCGAGATATGGCAGTTTGGATATAAGAAACGCTTGAGGAACTCAAAATTTTCGAATTTCTGATGCTCGAAACGAATAACTAGAACGGCCTAGGGGAAAACTACACCTACCGTTGTAATCGGGCGAGTTTCTACTTTCAGATGCAATAGAAATTTTGCGGATTGATCAATCCGTTCGCGAGATATGGCAGTTTGGAGATAAGAAACGCTTGAGAAACTCAAAATTTTCGCAGTTCTGATGCTCGAAACGAATAACTAGAACGGCCTAGGGGAAAAGTGCGCATACCGTTGTAATCGGGAGAGTTTCTACTTTCAAATGCAACAGAAATTTTGCGGATTGGTCAATCCGTTCGCGAGATATGGCAGTTTGGAGGTAAGAAACGCTCGAGAAACTCAAAATTTTCGCAGTTCTGATGCACGAAACGAATAACTAGGACGGCCCAGGGGAAAAGTGCGCATACCGTTGTAATCGGGCGAGTTTCTACTTTCAGATGCAACAGAAATTTTGCGGATTGGTCAATCCGTTCGCGAGATATGGCAGTTTGGAAGTAAGAAACGCATGAGAAACTCAAAATTTTCGTAGTTCTGATGCTCGAAACGAATGACTAGAACGGCCTATGGGAGAAGTACGCATACCGTTGTAATCGGGCGAGCTTCTACTTTCGGATGCAACAGAAATTACGCGAATTGGTCAATCCGTTCGCGAGATATGGCAGTTTGGATATAAGAAACGCTTGAGGAACTCAAAATTTTCGAATTTCTGATGCTCGAAACGAATAACTAGAACGGCCTAGGGGAAAACTACACCTACCGTTGTAATCGGGCGAGTTTCTACTTTCAGATGCAATAGAAATTTTGCGGATTGATCAATCCGTTCGCGAGATATGGCAGTTTGGAGATAAGAAACGCTTGAGAAACTCAAAATTTTCGCAGTTCTGATGCTCGAAACGAATAACTAGAACGGCCTAGGGGAAAAGTGCGTATACCGTTGTAATCGGGAGAGTTTCTACCTTCAAATGCAACAGAAATTTTGCGGATTGGTCAATCCGTTCGCGAGATATGGCAGTTTGGAGGTAAGAAACGCTCGAGAAACTCAAAATTTTCGCAGTTCTGATGCTCGAAACGAATGACTAGAACGGCCTAGGGGAGAAGTGCGCATACCGTTGTAATCGGGCGAGTTTCTACTTTCGGATGCAACAGAAATTACACGGATTGGTCAATCCGTTCGCGAGATATGGCAGTTTGGAGGTAAGAAACGCTTGAGGAACTCAAAATTTTCGCATTTCTGATGCACGAAACGAATAACTGGAACGGCCTAGGGGAAAACTACACCTACCGTTGTAATCGGGCGAGTTTCTACTTTCAGATGCAATAGAAATTTTGCGGATTGATCAATCCGTTCGCGAGATATGGCAGTTTGGAGATAAGAAACGCTTGAGAAACTCAAAATTTTCGCAGTTCAGATGCTCGAAACGAATAACTAGAACGGCCTAGGGGGAAAGTGCGCATACCGTTGTAATCGGGCGAGTTTCTACTTTCAAATGCAACAGAAATTATGCGGATTGGTCAATCCGTTCGCGAGATATGGCCGTTTGGATGTAAGAAACGCTCGAGAAACTCAAAATTTTCACATTTCTGATGCTCGAAACGAATAACTGGAACGGCCTAGGGGAAAACTACACATACCGTTGTAATCGGGCGAGTTTCTACTTTCAGATGCCACAGAAATTTTGCGGATTGGTCAATCCGTTCGCGAGATATGGCAGTTTGGAGGTAAGAAACGCTTGAGAAACTCAAAATTTTCGCAGTTCTGATGCTCGAAACGAATAACTAGAACGGCCTAGGGGAAAAGTGCGCATACCGTTGTAATCGGGTGAGTTTCTACTTTCAAATGCAACAGAAATTTTGCGGATTGGTCAACCCGTTCACGAGATATGGAAGTTTGGAGGTTAGAAACGCTTGAGAAACTCAAAATTTTCGCAGTTCTGATGCTCGAAACGAATAACTGGAACGGCCTAGGGGAAAACTACACCCACCGTTGTTATCGGGCGAGTTTCCACTTTCAGATGCAACAGAAATTTTGCGGATTGTTCAATCCGTTCGCGAGATATGGCAGTTTGGAGGTAAGAAACGCTTGAGAAACTCAAAATTTTCGCAGTTCTGATGCTCGAAACGAATGACTAGGACGGCCTAGGGGAGAAGTACGCATACCGTTGTAATCGGGCGAGTTTCTACTTTCAGATGCAACAGAAATTTTGCGGATTGGTCAATACGTTCGCGAGATGTGGCAGTTTGGAGGTAAGAAACGCTCGAGAAACTCAAAATTTTCGCAGTTCTGATGCTCGAAACGAATGACTAGAACGGCCTATGGGAGAAGTACGCATACCGTTGTAATCGGGCGAGTTTCTACTTTCAGATGCAACAGAAATTATGCGGATTGGTCAATCCGTTCGCGAGATATGGCCGTTTGGATGTAAGAAACGCTCGAGAAACTCAAAATTTTCACATTTCTGATGCTCGAAACGAATAACTGGAACGGCCTAGGGGAAAACTACACATACCGTTGTAATCGGGCGAGTTTCTACTTTCAGATGCAACAGAAATTTTGCGGATTGGTCAATCCGTTCGTGAGATATGGCAGTTTGGATGTAAGAAACGCTTGAGAAACTCAAAATTTTCGCAGTTCTGATGCTCGAAACGAATGACTAGAACGGCCTAGTGGAGAAGTACGCATACCTTTGTAATCGGGCGAGTTTCTACTTTCGGATGCAACAGAAATTACACGGATTGGTCAATCCATTCGCGAGATATGGCAGTTTGGAGGTAAGAAACGCTTGAGGAACTCAAAATTTTCGCACTTCTGATGCACGAAACGAATAACTAGAACGGCCTAGGGGAATACTACACCTACCGTTGTAATCGGGCGAGTTTCTACTTTCAGATGCAACAGAAATTTTGCGCATTGATCAATCCGTTCGCGAGATATGACAGTTTGGAGATAAGAAACGCTTTAGAAACTAAAAATTTTCGCAGTTCTGATGCTCGAAACGAATAACTAGGACGGCCCAGGGGAAAAGTGCGCATACCGTTGTAATCGGGAGAGTTTCTACTTTCAAATGCAACAGAAATTTTGCGGATTGGTCAATCCGTTCGCGAGATATGGCAGTTTGGAGGTAAGAAACGCATGAGAAACTCAAAATTTTCGCAGTTCTGATGCTCGAAACGAATGACTAGAACGGCCTAGTGGAGAAGTACGCATACCGTTGTAATCGGGCGAGTTTCTACTTTCGGATGCAACAGAAATTACACGGATTGGTCAATCCGTTCGCGAGATATGGCAGTTTGGAGGTAAGAAACGCTTGAGGAACTCAAAATTTTCGCACTTCTGATGCACGAAACGAATAACTAGAACGGCCTAGGGGAAAACTACACGTACCGTTGTAATCGGGCGAGTTTCTACTTTCAGATGCAACAGAAATTTTGCGGATTGATCAATCCGTTCGCGAGATATGACAGTTTGGAGATAAGAAACGCTTTAGAAACTAAAAATTTTCGCAGTTCTGATGCTCGAAACGAATAACTAGGACGGCCCAGGGGAAAAGTGCGCATACCGTTGTAATCGGGCGAGTTTCTACTTTCAAATGCAACAGAAATTTTGCAGATTGGTCAATCCGTTCGCGAGATATGGCAGTTTGGAGGTAAGAAACGCATGAGAAACTCAAAATCTTCGCAGTTCTGATGCTCGAAACGAATAACTAGAACGGCCTAGGGGAAAAGTGCGCATACCGTTGTAATCGGGCGAGTTTCTACTTTCAAATGCAACAGAAATTTTGCAGATTGGTCAATCCGTTCGCGAGATATGGCAGTTTGGAGGTAAGAAACGCTCGAGAAACTCAAAATTTTCGCATTTCTGATGCTCGAAACGAATAACTAGAACGGCCTAGGGGAAAACTACACCTACCGTTGTAATCGGGCGAGTTTCTACTTTCAGATGCAATAGAAATTTTGCGGATTGATCAATCCGTTCGCGAGATATGGCAGTTTGGAGATAAGAAACGCTTGAGAAACTCAAAATTTTCGCAGTTCTGATGCTCGAAACGAATAACTAGAACGGCCTAGGGGAAAAGTGCGCATACCGTTGTAATCGGGCGAGTTTCTACTTTCAAATGCAACAGAAATTATGCGGATTGGTCAATCCGTTCGCGAGATATGGCCGTTTGGATGTAAGAAACGCTTGAGAAACTCAAAATTTTCGCAGTTCTGATGCTCGAAACGAATAACTAGAACGGCCTAGGGGAAAAGTGCGCATACCGTTGTAATCGGGCGAGTTTCTAATTTCAAATGCAACAGAAATTTTGCAGATTGGTCAATCCGTTCGCGAGATATGGCAGTTTGGAGGTAAGAAACGCATGAGAAACTCAAAATCTTCGCAGTTCTGATGCTCGAAACGAATAACTAGGACGGCCCAGGGGAAAAGTGCGCATACCGTTGTAATCGGGAGAGTTTCTACTTTCAAATGCAACAGAAATTTTGCGGATTGGTCAATCCGTTCGCGAGATATGGCAGTTTGGATGTAAGAAACGCATGAGAAACTCAAAATTTTCGCAGTTCTGATGCTCGAAACGAATGACTAGAACGGCCTAGGGGAGAAGTACGCATACCGTTGTAATCGGGCGAGCTTCTACTTTCGGATGCAACAGATATTACGCGAATTGGTCAATCCGTTCGCGAGATATGGCAGTTTGGAGGTAAGAAACGCTTGAGGAACACAAAATTTTCGCATTTCTGATGCTCGAAACGAATAACTAGAACGGCCTAGGGGAAAACTACACATACCGTTGTAATCGGGCGAGTTTCTACTTTCAGATGCAACAGAAATTTTGCGGATTGATCAATCCGTTCGCGAGATATGACAGTTTGGAGATAAGAAACGCTTTAGAAACTCAAAATTTTCGCAGTTCTGATGCTCGAAACGAATAACTAGGACGGCCCAGGGGAAAAGTGCGCATACCTTTGTAATCGGGAGAGTTTCTACTTTCAAATGCAACAGAAATTTTGCGGATTGGTCAATCCGTTCGCGAGATATGGCAGTTTGGAGGTAAGAAACGCTCGAGAAACTCAAAATTTTCGCATTTCTGATGCTCGAAACGAATAACTGGAACGGCCTAGGGGAAAACTACACATACCGTTGTAATCGGGCGAGTTTCTACTTTCAGATGCAACAGAAATTTTGCGGATTGGTCAATCCGTTCGCGAGATATGGCCGTTTGGATGTAAGAAACGCTTGAGAAACTCAAAATTTTCGCAGTTCTGATGCTCGAAACGAATAACTAGGACGGCCCAGGGGAAAAGTGCGCATACCGTTGTAATCGGGTGAGTTTCTACTTTCAAATGCAACAGAAATTTTGCGGATTGGTCAACCCGTTCACGAGATATGGCAGTTTGGAGGTTAGAAACGCTTTAGAAACTCAAAATTTTCGCAGTTCTGATGCTCGAAACGAATAACTAGGACGGCCCAGGGGAAAAGTGCGCATACCGTTGTAATCGGGAGAGTTTCTACTTTCAGATGCAACAGAAATTTTGCGGATTGGTCAATCCGTTCGCGAGATATGGCAGTTTGGAGGTAAGAAACGCATGAGAAACTCAAAATCTTCGCAGTTCTGATGCTCGAAACGAATAACTAGAACGGCCTAGGGGAAAAGTGCGCATACCGTTGTAATCGGGCGAGTTTCTACTTTCAAATGCAACAGAAATTTTGCAGATTGGTCAATCCGTTCGCGAGATATGGCAGTTTGGAGGTAAGAAACGCTCGAGAAACTCAAAATTTTCGCATTTCTGATGCTCGAAACGAATAACTAGAACGGCCTAGGGGAAAACAACACCTACCGTTGTAATCGGGCGAGTTTCTACTTTCAGATGCAATAGAAATTTTGCGGATTGGTCAATCCGTTCGCGAGATATGGCAGTTTGGAGGTAAGAAACGCTTGAGAAACTCAAAATTTTCGCAGTTCTGATGCTCGAAACGAATGACTAGAACGGCCTAGTGGAGAAGTACGCATACCTTTGTAATCGGGCGAGTTTCTACTTTCGGATGCAACAGAAATTACACGGATTGGTCAATCCATTCGCGAGATATGGCAGTTTGGAGGTCAGAAACGCTTGAGGAACTCAAAATTTTCGCACTTCTGATGCACGAAACGAATAACTAGAACGGCCTAGGGGAAAACTACACCTACCGTTGTAATCGGGCGAGTTTCTACTTTCAGATGCAACAGAAATTTTGCGCATTGATCAATCCGTTCGCGAGATATGACAGTTTGGAGATAAGAAACGCTTTAGAAACTCAAAATTTTCGCAGTTCTGATGCTCGAAACGAATAACTAGGACGGCCCAGGGGAAAAGTGCGCATACCGTTGTAATCGGGAGAGTTTCTACTTTCAAATGCAACAGAAATTTTGCGGATTGGTCAATCCGTTCGCGAGATATGGCAGTTTGGAGGTAAGAAACGCTCGAGAAACTCAAAATTTTCGCATTTCTGATGCTCGAAACGAATAACTGGAACGGCCTAGGGGAAAACTACACATACCGTTGTAATCGGGCGAGTTTCTGCTTTCAGATGCAACAGAAATTTTGCGGATTGGTCAATCCGTTCGCGAGATATGGCCGTTTGGATGTAAGAAACGCTTGAGAAACTCAAAATTTTTCGCAGTTCTGATGCTCGAAACGAATAACTAGAACGGCCTAGGGGAAAAGTGCGCATACCGTTGTAATCGGGTGAGTTTCTACTTTCAAATGCAACAGAAATTTTGCGGATTGGTCAACCCGTTCACGAGATATGGCAGTTTGGAGGTTAGAAACGCTTGAGAAACTCAAAATTTTCGCAGTTCTGATGCTCGAAACGAATAACTGGAACGGCCTAGGGGAAAACTGCACCCACCGTTGTTATCGGGCGAGTTTCCACTTTCAGATGCAACAGAAATTTTGCGGATTGTTCAATCCGTTCGCGAGATATGGCAGTTTGGAGGTAAGAAACGCTCGAGAAACTCAAAATTTTCGCATTTCTGATGCTCGAAACGAATAACAGGAACGGCCTAGGGGAAAACTACACATACCGTTGTAATCGGGCGAGTTTCTACTTTCAGATGCAACAGAAATTTTGCGGATTGGTCAATCCGTTCGCGAGATATGGCAGTTTGGAGGTAAGAAACGCTTGAGGAACTCAAAATTTTCGCACTTCTGATGCACGACACGAATAACTAGAACGGCCTAGGGGAAAACTACACATACCGTTGTAATCGGGCGAGTTTCTACTTTCAGATGCAACAGAAATTTTGCGGATTGGTCAATCCGTTCGCGAGATATGGCCGTTTGGATGTAGGAAACGCTTGAGAAACTCAAAATTTTCGCAGTTCTGATGCTCGAAACGAATAACTAGAACGGCCTAGGGGAAAAGTGCGCATACCGTTGTAATCGGGTGAGTTTCTACTTTCAAATGCAACAGAAATTTTGCGGATTGGTCAACCCGTTCACGAGATATGGCAGTTTGGAGGTTAGAAACGCTTTAGAAACTCAAAATTTTCGCAGTTCTGATGCTCGAAACGAATAACTAGGACGGCCCAGGGGAAAAGTGCGCATACCGTTGTAATCGGGAGAGTTTCTACTTTCAGATGCAACAGAAATTTTGCGGATTGGTCAATCCGTTCGCGAGATATGGCAGTTTGGAGGTAAGAACGCATGAGAAACTCAAAATCTTCGCAGTTCTGATGCTCGAAACGAATGACTAGAATGGCCTAGGGGAGAGTACGCATACCGTTGTAATCGGGCGAGTTTCTCTTTCGGATGCAACAGAAATTAGCACGGATTGGTCAATCCGTTCGCGAGATATGGCAGTTTGGAAGGTAAGAAAACGCTTGAGGAACCTCAAAATTTCGCATTTCTGATGCACGAAACGAATAACTAGAACGGCCTAGGGGAAAACTACACCTACCGTTGATAGATCGCGCGAGTTTCTACTTTCAGATGACAACAGAAGATTTTGCGAGATTGGTCAATCTGTTCGCGAGATATGGCAGTTTGGAAGTAAGAAACGCATGAGAAACTCAAAATTTTCGTAGTCCTGATGCTCGAAACGAATGACTAGAACGGCCTAGGGAGAAGTACGCATACCGTTGTAATCGGGCGAGCTTCTACTTTCGGATGCAACAGAAATTACGCGAATTGGTCAATCCGTTCGGCGAGATATGGCAGTTTGGATATAAGAAACGCTTGAGGAACTCAAAATTTTCGAATTTCTGATGCTCGAAACGAATAACTAGAACGGCCTAGGGGAAAACTACACATACCGTTGTAATCGGGCCGAGTGTTCTACTTTCAGATGCAACAGAAATTTTGCGGATTGTCAATCCGTTCGCGAGATATGGCCGTTTGGATGTAAGAAACGCTTGAGAAACTCAAAATTTTTCGCAGTTCTGATGCTCGAAACGAAGTAACTAGAACGGCCTAGGGGAAAAGTGCGCATTACCGTTGTAATCGGTGAGTTTCTACTTTCAAATGCAACAGAAATTTTGCGGATTGGTCAACCGTTCACGAGATATGGCAGTTTGGAGGTTAGAAACGCTGAGAAACTCAAAATTTTCGCAGTTCGATGCTCGAAACGAATAACTGGAACGGCCTAGGGAAAACTGCACCCACCGTTGTTATCGGGCGAGTTTTCCACTTTCGAGATGCAACAGAAATTTGCGGATCTGTTCAATCCGTTCGCGAGATATGGCAGTTTGGAGGTAAGAAACGCTCGAGAACTCAAAATTTTCGCATTTCTGATGCTCGAAACGAATAACAGGAACGGCCTAGGGGAAAACTACACATCCGTTGTAACGGGCGAGTTTCTACTTTCAGATGCACACAGAATTTTGCGGGATTGGTCAATCCGTTCGCGAGATATGCAGTTTGGAGGTAAGAAACGCTTGAGGAACTCAAAATTTTCGCACTTCTGATGCACGACACGAATAACTAGAACGCCTAGGGAAAACTACCACATACCGTTGTAATCGGGCGAGTTCTACTTTCAGATGCAACAGAAATTTTTGCGGATTGGTCAATCCGTTTCGCGAGATATGGCCGTTTGGATGTAGAAACGCTTGAGAAACTCAAAATTTCGCAGTTCTGATGCTCGAAACGAATAACTAGAACGGCCTAGGGGAAAAGTGCGCATACCGTTGTAATCGGGTGAGTTTCTACTTTCAAATGCAACTAGAAAATTATGCGAATGTCACCCGTTCACGAGATATGGCAGTTGGAGGTTAGAAACGCTTTAGAAACTCAAAATTTTCGCAGTTCTGATGCTCGAAACGAATAACTAGGACGGCCCAGGGGAAAAGTGCGCATACCGTTGTAATCGGGAGAGTTTCTACTTTCAGTGCAACAGAAATTTTGCGGATTGGTCAATCGTTCGCGAGATATGGCAGTTTGGAGGTAAGAAACGCATGAGAAACTCAAAATCTTCGCAGTTCTGATGCTCGAAATCGAATGACTAGAATGGCCTAGGGGAGAAGTACGCATACCGTTTGTAATCGGGCGAGTTTCTACTTTCGGATGCAACAGAAATTACACGGATTGGTCAATCCGTTCGCGAGATATGGCAGTTTGAGGTAAGAACGCTTGAGGAACTCAAAATTTTCGCATTTCTGAGATGCACGAAACGAATAACTAGAACGGCCTAGGGGAGAAACTACACCTACCGTTGTAATCGGGCGAGTTTCTTACTTTCAGATGCAACAGAAATTTTGCGGATTGGTCAATCTGTCTCGCGAGATATGGCAGTTTGGAAGTAAGAAACTGCATGAGAAACTCAAAATTTTCGTAGTCTGATGCTCGAAACGAATGACTAGAACGGCCTAGGGGAGAAGTACGCATACCGTTGTAATCGGGCGAGCTCTACTTTCGGATGCAACAGAAATTACGCGAATTGGTCAATCCGTTCGCGAGATATGGCAGTTTGGATATAAGAAACGCTTGAGGACTCAAAATTTTCGAATTTCTGATGCTCGAAACGAATAACTAGAACGGCCTAGGGGAAAACTACACATACCGTTGTAATCGGGCGAGTTTCTACTTTCAGATGCAACAGAAATTTTGCGGATTGATCAATCCGTTCGCGAGATATGACCAGTTTGGAGATAGAAACGCTTTAGAAACTCAAAATTTTCGCAGATTCTGATGCTCGAAACGAATAACTAGGACGGCCCAGGGGAAAAGTGCGCATACCTTTGTAATCGGGAGAGTTTCTACTTTCAAATGCAACCAGAAATTTTGCGGATTGGTCAATCGTTCGCGAGATATGCAGTTTGGACGTTAAGAAACGCTCGAGAACTCAAAATTTTCGCATTTCTGATGCTCGAAACGAATAACTGGAACGGCCTAGGGGAAAACTACACATACCGTTGTAATCGGCGAGTTTCTACTTTCAGATGCAACAGAAATTTTGCGGATTGGTCAATCGTTCGCGAGATATGGCCGTTTGGATGTAAGAAACGCTTGAGAAACTCAAAATTTTCGCAGTTCTGATGCTCGAAACGAATAACTAGGACGGCCCAGGGGAAAGTGCGCATACCGTTGTAATCGGGTGAGTTTCTACTTTCAAATGCAACAGAAATTTTTGCGGATTGTCAACCCGTTCACGAGATATGGCAGTTTGGAGGTTAGAAACGCTTTAGAAACTCAAAATTTTCGCAGTTCTGATGCTCGAAACGAATAACTAGGACGGCCCAGGGAAAAGTGCGCATACCGTTGTAATCGGGAGAGTTTCTACTTTCAGATGCAACAGAAATTTGCGATTGGTCAATCCGTTCGCGAGATATGGCAGTTTGGAGGTAAGAAAACGCATGAGAAACTCAAATCTTCGCAGTTCTGATGCTCGAAACGAATAACTAGCAACGGCCTAGGGGAAAAGTGCGCATACCGTTGTAATCGGGCGAGTTTCTACTTGCAAATGCAACAGAATTTTGCAGATTGGTCAATCCGTTCGCGAGATATGGCAGTTTGGAGTACGAAACGCTCGAGAAACTCAAAATTTTCGCATTCTGATGCTCGAAACGAATAACTAGAACGGCCTAGGGGAAAACAACACCTACCCGTTGTAATCGGGCGAGTTCTACTTTCAGATGCAATAGAAATTTTGCGGATTGATCAATCCGTTCGCGAGATATGGCAGTTTGGAGATAAGAAACGCTTAGAAACTCAAATTTTCGCAGTTCTGATGCTCGAAACGAATAACTAGAACGGCCTAGGGAAAAGTGCGCATACCGTTGTAATCGGGCGAGTTTCTACTTCAAATGCAACAGAAATTATGCGGATTGGTCAATCCGTTCGCGCGAGATATGGCCGTTTGGATGTAAGAACGCTCGAGAAACTCAAAATTTTTCACATTTCTGATGCTCGAAACGAATAACTGGAACGCTAGGGGAAAACTACACATACCGTTGTAATCGGGCGAGTTCTACTTTCAGATGACAACAGAAATTTTGCGGATTGGTCAATCCGTTCGCGAGATATGGCAGTTTGGAGGTAAGAAAACGCTTGAGAAACTCGAAAATTTTCGCAGTCTGATGCTCGAAGCGAATGACTAGAACGGCCTAGTGGAGAAGTACGCATACCTTTGTAATCGGGCGCGTTTCTACTTTCGGATGCAACAGAAATTACACGGATTGTCAATCCATTCGCGCAATCCATTCGCGAGATATGGCAGTTTGGAGGTCAGAAACGCTTGAGGAACTCAAAATTTTCGCACTTCTGATGCACGAAACGAATAACTAGAACGGCCTAGGGGAAAACTATACCTACCGTTGTAATCGGGCGAGTTTCTACTTTCAGATGCAACAGAAATTTTGCGCATTGATCAATCCGTTCGCGAGATATGACAGTTTGGAGATAAGAAACGCTTTAGAAACTCAAAATTTTCGCAGTTCTGATGCTCGAAACGAATAACTAGGACGGCCCAGGGGAAAAGTGCGCATTACCGTTGTAATCGGGAGAGTTTCTACTTTCAAATGCAACAGAAATTTTGCGGATTGGTCAATCCGTTCGCGAGATATGGCAGTTTGGAGGTAAGAAACGCTCGAGAAACTCAAAATTTTCGCATTTCTGATGCTCGAAACGAATAACTGGAACGGCCTAGGGGAAAACTACACATACCGTTGTAATCGGGCGAGTTTCTGCTTTCAGATGCAACAGAAATTTTGCGGATTGGTCAATCCGTTCGCGAGATATGGCCGTTTGGATGTAAGAAACGCTTGAGAAACTCAAAATTTTTCGCAGTTCTGATGCTCGAAACGAATAACTAGAACGGCCTAGGGGAAAAGTGCGCATACCGTTGTAATCGGGTGAGTTTCTACTTTCAAATGCAACAGAAATTTTGCGGATTGGTCAACCCGTTCACGAGATATGGCAGTTTGGAGGTTAGAAACGCTTGAGAAACTCAAAATTTTCGCAGTTCTGATGCTCGAAACGAATAACTGGAACGGCCTAGGGGAAAACTGCACCCACCGTTGTTATCGGGCGAGTTTCCACTTTCAGATGCAACAGAAATTTTGCGGATTGTTCAATCCGTTCGCGAGATATGGCAGTTTGGAGGTAAGAAACGCTCGAGAAACTCAAAATTTTCGCATTTCTGATGCTCGAAACGAATAACAGGAACGGCCTAGGGGAAAACTACACATACCGTTGTAATCGGGCGAGTTTCTACTTTCAGATGCAACAGAAATTTTGCGGATTGGTCAATCCGTTCGCGAGATATGGCAGTTTGGAGGTAAGAAACGCTTGAGGAACTCAAAATTTTCGCACTTCTGATGCACGACACGAATAACTAGAACGGCCTAGGGGAAAACTACACATACCGTTGTAATCGGGCGAGTTTCTACTTTCAGATGCAACAGAAATTTTGCGGATTGGTCAATCCGTTCGCGAGATATGGCCGTTTGGATGTAGGAAACGCTTGAGAAACTCAAAATTTTCGCAGTTCTGATGCTCGAAACGAATAACTAGAACGGCCTAGGGGAAAAGTGCGCATACCGTTGTAATCGGGTGAGTTTCTACTTTCAAATGCAACAGAAATTTTGCGGATTGGTCAACCCGTTCACGAGATATGGCAGTTTGGAGGTTAGAAACGCTTTAGAAACTCAAAATTTTCGCAGTTCTGATGCTCGAAACGAATAACTAGGACGGCCCAGGGGAAAAGTGCGCATACCGTTGTAATCGGGAGAGTTTCTACTTTCAGATGCAACAGAAATTTTGCGGATTGGTCAATCCGTTCGCGAGATATGGCAGTTTGGAGGTAAGAAACGCATGAGAAACTCAAAATCTTCGCAGTTCTGATGCTCGAAACGAATGACTAGAATGGCCTAGGGGAGAAGTACGCATACCGTTGTAATCGGGCGAGTTTCTACTTTCGGATGCAACAGAAATTACACGGATTGGTCAATCCGTTCGCGAGATATGGCAGTTTGGAGGTAAGAAACGCTTGAGGAACTCAAAATTTTCGCATTTCTGATGCACGAAACGAATAACTAGAACGGCCTAGGGGAAAACTACACCTACCGTTGTAATCGGGCGAGTTTCTACTTTCAGATGCAACAGAAATTTTGCGGATTGGTCAATCTGTTCGCGAGATATGGCAGTTTGGAAGTAAGAAACGCATGAGAAACTCAAAATTTTCGTAGTTCTGATGCTCGAAACGAATGACTAGAACGGCCTAGGGGAGAAGTACGCATACCGTTGTAATCGGGCGAGCTTCTACTTTCGGATGCAACAGAAATTACGCGAATTGGTCAATCCGTTCGCGAGATATGGCAGTTTGGATATAAGAAACGCTTGAGGAACTCAAAATTTTCGAATTTCTGATGCTCGAAACGAATAACTAGAACGGCCCAGGGGAAAACTACACCTACCGTTGTAATCGGGCGAGTTTCTACTTTCAGATGCAATAGAAATTTTGCGGATTGATCAATCCGTTCGCGAGATATGGCAGTTTGGAGATAAGAAACGCTTGAGAAACTCAAAATTTTCGCAGTTCTGATGCTCGAAACGAATAACTAGAACGGCCTAGGGGAAAAGTGCGCATACCGTTGTAATCGGAGAGTTTTCTACTTTCAAATGCAACAGAAATTTTGCGGATTGGTCAATCCGTTCGCGAGATATGGCAGTTTGGAGGTAAGAAACGCTCGAGAAACTCAAAATTTTCGCAGTTCTGATGCACGAAACGAATAACTAGGACGGCCCAGGGGAAAAGTGCGCATACCGTTGTAATCGGGCGAGTTTCTACTTTCAGATGCAACAGAAATTTTGCGGATTGGTCAATCCGTTCGCGAGATATGGCAGTTTGGAAGTAAGAAACGCATGAGAAACTCAAAATTTTCGTAGTTCTGATGCTCGAAACGAATGACTAGAACGGCCTATGGGAGAAGTACGCATACCGTTGTAATCGGGCGAGCTTCTACTTTCGGATGCAACAGAAATTACGCGAATTGGTCAATCCGTTCGCGAGATATGGCAGTTTGGATATAAGAAACGCTTGAGGAACTCAAAATTTTCGAATTTCTGATGCTCGAAACGAATAACTAGAACGGCCTAGGGGAAAACTACACCTACCGTTGTAATCGGGCGAGTTTCTACTTTCAGATGCAATAGAAATTTTGCGGATTGATCAATCCGTTCGCGAGATATGGCAGTTTGGAGATAAGAAACGCTTGAGAAACTCAAAATTTTCGCAGTTCTGATGCTCGAAACGAATAACAAGAACGGCCTAGGGGAAAAGTGCGTATACCGTTGTAATCGGGAGAGTTTCTACCTTCAAATGCAACAGAAATTTTGCGGATTGGTCAATCCGTTCGCGAGATATGGCAGTTTGGAGGTAAGAAACGCTCGAGAAACTCAAAATTTTCGCAGTTCTGATGCTCGAAACGAATGACTAGAACGGCCTAGGGGAGAAGTGCGCATACCGTTGTAATCGGGCGAGTTTCTACTTTCGGATGCAACAGAAATTACACGGATTGGTCAATCCGTTCGCGAGATATGGCAGTTTGGAGGTAAGAAACGCTTGAGGAACTCAAAATTTTCGCAGTTCAGATGCTCGAAACGAATAACTAGAACGGCCTAGGGGAAAAGTGCGCATACCGTTGTAATCGGGCGAGTTTCTACTTTCAAATGCAACAGAAATTATGCGGATTGGTCAATCCGTTCGCGAGATATGGCCGTTTGGATGTAAGAAACGCTCGAGAAACTCAAAATTTTCACATTTCTGATGCTCGAAACGAATAACTGGAACGGCCTAGGGGAAAACTACACATACCGTTGTAATCGGGAGAGTTTCTACTTTCAAATGCAACAGAAATTTTGCGGATTGGTCAATCCGTTCGCGAGATATGGCAGTTTGGAGGTAAGAAACGCTCGAGAAACTCAAAATTTTCGCATTTCTGATGCTCGAAACGAATAACTGGAACGGCCTAGGGGAAAACTACACATACCGTTGTAATCGGGCGAGTTTCTACTTTCAGATGCAACAGAAGTTTTGCGGATTGGTCAATCCGTTCGCGAGATATGGCCGTTTGGATGTAAGAAACGCTTGAGAAACTCAAAATTTTTCGCAGTTCTGATGCTCGAAACGAATAACTAGAACGGCCTAGGGGAAAAGTGCGCATACCGTTGTAATCGGGTGAGTTTCTACTTTCAAATGCAACAGAAATTTTGCGGATTGGTCAACCCGTTCACGAGATATGGAAGTTTGGAGGTTAGAAACGCTTGAGAAACTCAAAATTTTCGCAGTTCTGATGCTCGAAACGAATAACTGGAACGGCCTAGGGGAAAACTACACCCACCGTTGTTATCGGGCGAGTTTCCACTTTCAGATGCAACAGAAATTTTGCGGATTGTTCAATCCGTTCGCGAGATATGGCAGTTTGGAGGTAAGAAACGCTTGAGAAACTCAAAATTTTCGCGGTTCTGATGCTCGAAACGAATGACTAGGACGGCCTAGGGGAGAAGTACGCATACCGTTGTAATCGGGCGAGTTTCTACTTTCAGATGCAACAGAAATTTTGCGGATTGGTCAATACGTTCGCGAGATGTGGCAGTTTGGAGGTAAGAAACGCTCGAGAAACTCAAAATTTTCGCAGTTCTGATGCTCGAAACGAATGACTAGAACGGCCTATGGGAGAAGTACGCATACCGTTGTAATCGGGCGAGTTTCTACTTTCAGATGCAACAGAAATTATGCGGATTGGTCAATCCGTTCGCGAGATATGGCCGTTTGGATGTAAGAAACGCTCGAGAAACTCAAAATTTTCACATTTCTGATGCTCGAAACGAATAACTGGAACGGCCTAGGGGAAAACTACACATACCGTTGTAATCGGGCGAGTTTCTACTTTCAGATGCAACAGAAATTTTGCGGATTGGTCAATCCGTTCGCGAGATATGGCAGTTTGGATGTAAGAAACGCTTGAGAAACTCAAAATTTTCGCAGTTCTGATGCTCGAAACGAATGACTAGAACGGCCTAGTGGAGAAGTACGCATACCTTTGTAATCGGGCGAGTTTCTACTTTCGGATGCAACAGAAATTACACGGATTGGTCAATCCATTCGCGAGATATGGCAGTTTGGAGGTAAGAAACGCTTGAGGAACTCAAAATTTTCGCACTTCTGATGCTCGAAACGAATAACTGGAACGGCCTAGGGGAAAACTACACATACCGTTGTAATCGGGCGAGTTTCTACTTTCAGATGCAACAGAAGTTTTGCGGATTGGTCAATCCGTTCGCGAGATATGGCCGTTTGGATGTAAGAAACGCTTGAGAAACTCAAAATTTTTCGCAGTTCTGATGCTCGAAACGAATAACTAGAACGGCCTAGGGGAAAAGTGCGCATACCGTTGTAATCGGGTGAGTTTCTACTTTCAAATGCAACAGAAATTTTGCGGATTGGTCAATCCGTTCGCGAGATATGGAAGTTTGGAGGTTAGAAACGCTTGAGAAACTCAAAATTTTCGCAGTTCTGATGCTCGAAACGAATAACTGGAACGGCCTAGGGGAAAACTACACCCACCGTTGTTATCGGGCGAGTTTCCACTTTCAGATGCAACAGAAATTTTGCGGATTGTTCAATCCGTTCGCGAGATATGGCAGTTTGGAGGTAAGAAACGCTTGAGAAACTCAAAATTTTCGCGGTTCTGATGCTCGAAACGAATGACTAGGACGGCCTAGGGGAGAAGTACGCATACCGTTGTAATCGGGCGAGTTTCTACTTTCAGATGCAACAGAAATTTTGCGGATTGGTCAATACGTTCGCGAGATGTGGCAGTTTGGAGGTAAGAAACGCTCGAGAAACTCAAAATTTTCGCAGTTCTGATGCTCGAAACGAATGACTAGAACGGCCTATGGGAGAAGTACGCATACCGTTGTAATCGGGCGAGTTTCTACTTTCAGATGCAACAGAAATTATGCGGATTGGTCAATCCGTTCGCGAGATATGGCCGTTTGGATGTAAGAAACGCTCGAGAAACTCAAAATTTTCACATTTCTGATGCTCGAAACGAATAACTGGAACGGCCTAGGGGAAAACTACACATACCGTTGTAATCGGGCGAGTTTCTACTTTCAGATGCAACAGAAATTTTGCGGATTGGTCAATCCGTTCGCGAGATATGGCAGTTTGGATGTAAGAAACGCTTGAGAAACTCAAAATTTTCGCAGTTCTGATGCTCGAAACGAATGACTAGAACGGCCTAGTGGAGAAGTACGCATACCTTTGTAATCGGGCGAGTTTCTACTTTCGGATGCAACAGAAATTACACGGATTGGTCAATCCATTCGCGAGATATGGCAGTTTGGAGGTAAGAAACGCTTGAGGAACTCAAAATTTTCGCACTTCTGATGCACGAAACGAATAACTAGAACGGCCTAGGGGAATACTACACCTACCGTTGTAATCGGGCGAGTTTCTACTTTCAGATGCAACAGAAATTTTGCGCATTGATCAATCCGTTCGCGAGATATGACAGTTTGGAGATAAGAAACGCTTTAGAAACTAAAAATTTTCGCAGTTCTGATGCTCGAAACGAATAACTAGGACGGCCCAGGGGAAAAGTGCGCATACCGTTGTAATCGGGAGAGTTTCTACTTTCAAATGCAACAGAAATTTTGCGGATTGGTCAATCCGTTCGCGAGATATGGCAGTTTGGAGGTAAGAAACGCTCGAGAAACTCAAAATTTTCGCATTTCTGATGCTCGAAACGAATAACTGGAACGGCCTAGGGGAAAACTACACATACCGTTGTAATCGGGCGAGTTTCTACTTTCAGATGCAACAGAAATTTTGCGGATTGGTCAATCCGTTCGCGAGATATGGCCGTTTGGATGTAAGAAACGCTTGAGAAAATCAAAATTTTTCGCAGTTCTGATGCTCGAAACGAATAACTAGAACGGCCTAGGGGAAAAGTGCGCATACCGTTGTAATCGGGTGAGTTTCTACTTTCAAATGCAACAGAAATTTTGCGGATTGGTCAACCCGTTCACGAGATATGGCAGTTTGGAGGTTAGAAACGCTTGAGAAACTCAAAATTTTCGCAGTTCTGATGCTCGAAACGAATAACTGGAACGGCCTAGGGGAAAACTACACCCACCGTTGTTATCGGGCGAGTTTCCACTTTCAGATGCAACAGAAATTTTGCGGATTGTTCAATCCGTTCGCGAGATATGGCAGTTTGGAGGTAAGAAACGCTTGAGAAACTCAAAATTTTCGCAGTTCTGATGCTCGAAACGAATGACTAGAACGGCCTAGGGGAGAAGTACGCATACCGTTGTAATCGGGCGAGTTTCTACTTTCAGATGCAACAGAAATTTTGCGGATTGGTCAATACGTTCGCGAGATGTGGCAGTTTGGAGGTAAGAAACGCTCGAGAAACTCAAAATTTTCGCATTTCTGATGCTCGAAACGAATAACAAGAACGGCCTAGGGGAAAAGTACGCATACCGATGTAATCGGGCGAGTTTCTACTTTCAGGTGCAACAGAAATTTTGAGGATTGGTCGATCCGTTCGCGAGATATGGCAGTTTGGAGGTAAGAAACGCTCGAGAAACTCAAAATTTTCGCATTTCTGATGCTCGAAACGAATAACTGGAACGGCCTAGGGGAAAACTACACATACCGTTGTAATCGGGCGAGTTTCTACTTTCAGATGCAACAGAAATTTTGCGGATTGGTCAATCCGTTCGCGAGATATGGCAGTTTGGAGGTAAGAAACGCTTGAGGAACTCAAAATTTTCGCACTTCTGATGCACGAAACGAATAACTAGTACGGCCTAGGGGAAAACTACACGTACCGTTGTAATTGGGCGAGTTTCTACTTTCAGATGCAACAGAAATTTTGCGGATTGATCAATCCGTTCGCGAGATATGACAGTTTGGAGATAAGAAACGCTTTAGAAACTCAAAATTTTCGCAGTTCTGATGCTCGAAACGAATAACTAGGACGGCCCAGGGGAAAAGTGCGCATACCGTTGTAATCGGGAGAGTTTCTACTTTCAAATGCAACAGAAATTTTGCGGATTGGTCAATCCGTTCGCGAGATATGGCAGTTTGGAGGTAAGAAACGCTCGAGAAACTCAAAATTTTCGCATTTCTGATGCTCGAAACGAATAACTGGAACGGCCTAGGGGAAAACTACACATACCGTTGTAATCGGGCGAGTTTCTACTTTCAGATGCAACAGAAATTTTGCGGATTGGTCAATCCGTTCGCGAGATATGGCCGTTTGGATGTAGGAAACGCTTGAGAAACTCAAAATTTTCGCAGTTCTGATGCTCGAAACGAATAACTAGAACGGCCTAGGGGAAAAGTGCGCATACCGTTGTAATCGGGTGAGTTTCTACTTTCAAATGCAACAGAAATTTTGCGGATTGGTCAACCCGTTCACGAGATATGGCAGTTTGGAGGTTAGAAACGCTTTAGAAACTCAAAATTTTCGCAGTTCTGATGCTCGAAACGAATAACTAGGACGTCCCAGGGGAAAAGTGCGCATACCGTTGTAATCGGGAGAGTTTCTACTTTCAGATGCAACAGAAATTTTGCGGATTGGTCAATACGTTCGCGAGATATGGCAGTTTGGAGGTAAGAAACGCATGAGAAACTCAAAATCTTCGCAGTTCTGATGCTCGAAAAGAATGACTAGAACGGCCTAGGGGAGAAGTACGCATACCGTTGTAATCGGGCGAGTTTCTACTTTCGGATGCAACAGAAATTACACGGATTGGTCAATCCGTTCGCGAGATATGGCAGTTTGGAGGTAAGAAACGCTTGAGGAACTCAAAATTTTCGCATTTCTGATGCACGAAACGAATAACTAGAACGGCCTAGGGGAAAACTACACCTACCGTTGTAATCGGGCGAGTTTCTACTTTCAGATGCAACAGAAATTTTGCGGATTGGTCAATCTGTTCGCGAGATATGGCAGTTTGGAAGTAAGAAACGCATGAGAAACTCAAAATTTTCGTAGTTCTGATGCTCGAAACGAATGACTAGAACGGCCTAGGGGAGAAGTACGCATACCGTTGTAATCGGGCGAGCTTCTACTTTCGGATGCAACAGAAATTACGCGAATTGGTCAATCCGTTCGCGAGATATGGCAGTTTGGATATAAGAAACGCTTGAGGAACTCAAAATTTTCGAATTTCTGATGCTCGAAACGAATAACTAGAACGGCCTAGGGGAAAACTACACCTACCGTTGTAATCGGGCGAGTTTCTACTTTCAGATGCAATAGATATTTTGCGGATTGATCAATCCGTTCGCGAGATATGGCAGTTTGGAGATAAGAAACGCTTGAGAAACTCAAAATTTTCGCAGTTCTGATGCTCGAAACGAATAACTAGAACGGCCTAGGGGAAAAGTGCGCATACCGTTGTAATCGGGCGAGTTTCTACTTTCAGATGCAACAGAAATTTTGCGGATTGGTCAATCCGTTCGCGAGATATGGCAGTTTGGAAGTAAGAAACGCATGAGAAACTCAAAATTTTCGTAGTTCTGATGCTCGAAACGAATGACTAGAACGGCCTATGGGAGAAGTACGCATACCGTTGTAATCGGGCGAGCTTCTACTTTCGGATGCAACAGAAATTACGCGAATTGGTCAATCCGTTCGCGAGATATGGCAGTTTGGATATAAGAAACGCTTGAGGAACTCAAAATTTTCGAATTTCTGATGCTCGAAACGAATAACTAGAACGGCCTAGGGGAAAACTACACCTACCGTTGTAATCGGGCGAGTTTCTACTTTCAGATGCAATAGAAATTTTGCGGATTGATCAATCCGTTCGCGAGATATGGCAGTTTGGAGATAAGAAACGCTTGAGAAACTCAAAATTTTCGCAGTTCTGATGCTCGAAACGAATAACAAGAACGGCCTAGGGGAAAAGTGCGTATACCGTTGTAATCGGGAGAGTTTCTACCTTCAAATGCAACAGAAATTTTGCGGATTGGTCAATCCGTTCGCGAGATATGGCAGTTTGGAGGTAAGAAACGCTCGAGAAACTCAAAATTTTCGCAGTTCTGATGCTCGAAACGAATGACTAGAACGGCCTAGGGGAGAAGTGCGCATACCGTTGTAATCGGGCGAGTTTCTACTTTCGGATGCAACAGAAATTACACGGATTGGTCAATCCGTTCGCGAGATATGGCAGTTTGGAGGTAAGAAACGCTTGAGGAACTCAAAATTTTCGCATTTCTGATGCACGAAACGAATAACTAGAACGGCCTAGGGGAAAACTACACCTACCGTTGTAATCGGGCGAGTTTCTACTTTCAGATGCAATAGAAATTTTGCGGATTGATCAATCCGTTCGCGAGATATGGCAGTTTGGAGATAAGAAACGCTTGAGAAACTCAAAATTTTCGCAGTTCAGATGCTCGAAACGAATAACTAGAACGGCCTAGGGGAAAAGTGCGCATACCGTTGTAATCGGGCGAGTTTCTACTTTCAAATGCAACAGAAATTATGCGGATTGGTCAATCCGTTCGCGAGATATGGCCGTTTGGATGTAAGAAACGCTCGAGAAACTCAAAATTTTCACATTTCTGATGCTCGAAACGAATAACTGGAACGGCCTAGGGGAAAACTACACATACCGTTGTAATCGGGCGAGTTTCTACTTTCAGATGCCACAGAAATTTTGCGGATCGGTCAATCCGTTCGCGAGATATGGCAGTTTGGAGGTAAGAAACGCTTGAGAAACTCAAAATTTTCGCAGTTCTGATGCTCGAAACGAATGACTAGAACAGCCTAGTGGAGAAGTACGCATACCTTTGTAATCGGGCGAGTTTCTACTTTCGGATGCAACAGAAATTACACGGATTGGTCAATCCATTCGCGAGATATGGCAGTTTGGAGGTAAGAAACGCTTGAGGAACTCAAAATTTTCGCACTTCTGATGCACGAAACGAATAACTAGAACGGCCTAGGGGAAAACTACACCTACCGTTGTAATCGGGCGAGTTTCTACTTTCAGATGCAACAGAAATTTTGCGCATTGATCAATCCGTTCGCGAGATATGACAGTTTGGATATAAGAAACGCTTTAGAAACTCAAAATTTTCGCAGTTCTGATGCTCGAAACGAATAACTAGGACGGCCCAGGGGAAAAGTGCGCATACCGTTGTAATCGGGAGAGTTTCTACTTTCAAATGCAACAGAAATTTTGCGGATTGGTCAATCCGTTCGCGAGATATGGCAGTTTGGAGGTAAGAAACGCTCGAGAAACTCAAAATTTTCGCATTTCTGATGCTCGAAACGAATAACTGGAACGGCCTAGGGGAAAACTACACATACCGTTGTAATCGGGCGAGTTTCTACTTTCAGATGCAACAGAAGTTTTGCGGATTGGTCAATCCGTTCGCGAGATATGGCCGTTTGGATGTAAGAAACGCTTGAGAAACTCAAAATTTTTCGCAGTTCTGATGCTCGAAACGAATAACTAGAACGGCCTAGGGGAAAAGTGCGCATACCGTTGTAATCGGGTGAGTTTCTACTTTCAAATGCAACAGAAATTTTGCTGATTGGTCAACCCGTTCACGAGATATGGAAGTTTGGAGGTTAGAAACGCTTGAGAAACTCAAAATTTTCGCAGTTCTGATGCTCGAAACGAATAACTGGAACGGCCTAGGGGAAAACTACACCCACCGTTGTTATCGGGCGAGTTTCCACTTTCAGATGCAACAGAAATTTTGCGGATTGTTCAATCCGTTCGCGAGATATGGCAGTTTGGAGGTAAGAAACGCTTGAGAAACTCAAAATTTTCGCAGTTCTGATGCTCGAAACGAATGACTAGGACGGCCTAGGGGAGAAGTACGCATACCGTTGTAATCGGGCGAGTTTCTACTTTCAGATGCAACAGAAATTTTGCGGATTGGTCAATACGTTCGCGAGATGTGGCAGTTTGGAGGTAAGAAACGCTCGAGAAACTCAAAATTTTCGCAGTTCTGATGCTCGAAACGAATGACTAGAACGGCCTATGGGAGAAGTACGCATACCGTTGTAATCGGGCGAGTTTCTACTTTCAGATGCAACAGAAATTATGCGGATTGGTCAATCCGTTCGCGAGATATGGCCGTTTGGATGTAAGAAACGCTCGAGAAACTCAAAATTTTCACATTTCTGATGCTCGAAACGAATAACTGGAACGGCCTAGGGGAAAACTACACATACCGTTGTAATCGGGCGAGTTTCTACTTTCAGATGCAACAGAAATTTTGCGGATTGGTCAATCCGTTCGCGAGATATGGCAGTTTGGATGTAAGAAACGCTTGAGAAACTCAAAATTTTCGCAGTTCTGATGCTCGAAACGAATGACTAGAACGGCCTAGTGGAGAAGTACGCATACCTTTGTAATCGGGCGAGTTTCTACTTTCGGATGCAACAGAAATTACACGGATTGGTCAATCCATTCGCGAGATATGGCAGTTTGGAGGTAAGAAACGCTTGAGGAACTCAAAATTTTCGCACTTCTGATGCACGAAACGAATAACTAGAACGGCCTAGGGGAATACTACACCTACCGTTGTAATCGGGCGAGTTTCTACTTTCAGATGCAACAGAAATTTTGCGCATTGATCAATCCGTTCGCGAGATATGACAGTTTGGAGATAAGAAACGCTTTAGAAACTAAAAATTTTCGCAGTTCTGATGCTCGAAACGAATAACTAGGACGGCCCAGGGGAAAAGTGCGCATACCGTTGTAATCGGGAGAGTTTCTACTTTCAAATGCAACAGAAATTTTGCGGATTGGTCAATCCGTTCGCGAGATATGGCAGTTTGGAGGTAAGAAACGCTCGAGAAACTCAAAATTTTCGCATTTCTGATGCTCGAAACGAATAACTGGAACGGCCTAGGGGAAAACTACACATACCGTTGTAATCGGGCGAGTTTCTACTTTCAGATGCAACAGAAATTTTGCGGATTGGTCAATCCGTTCGCGAGATATGGCCGTTTGGATGTAAGAAACGCTTGAGAAAATCAAAATTTTTCGCAGTTCTGATGCTCGAAACGAATAACTAGAACGGCCTAGGGGAAAAGTGCGCATACCGTTGTAATCGGGTGAGTTTCTACTTTCAAATGCAACAGAAATTTTGCGGATTGGTCAACCCGTTCACGAGATATGGCAGTTTGGAGGTTAGAAACGCTTGAGAAACTCAAAATTTTCGCAGTTCTGATGCTCGAAACGAATAACTGGAACGGCCTAGGGGAAAACTACACCCACCGTTGTTATCGGGCGAGTTTCCACTTTCAGATGCAACAGAAATTTTGCGGATTGTTCAATCCGTTCGCGAGATATGGCAGTTTGGAGGTAAGAAACGCTTGAGAAACTCAAAATTTTCGCAGTTCTGATGCTCGAAACGAATGACTAGAACGGCCTAGGGGAGAAGTACGCATACCGTTGTAATCGGGCGAGTTTCTACTTTCAGATGCAACAGAAATTTTGCGGATTGGTCAATACGTTCGCGAGATGTGGCAGTTTGGAGGTAAGAAACGCTCGAGAAACTCAAAATTTTCGCATTTCTGATGCTCGAAACGAATAACAAGAACGGCCTAGGGGAAAAGTACGCATACCGATGTAATCGGGCGAGTTTCTACTTTCAGGTGCAACAGAAATTTTGAGGATTGGTCGATCCGTTCGCGAGATATGGCAGTTTGGAGGTAAGAAACGCTCGAGAAACTCAAAATTTTCGCATTTCTGATGCTCGAAACGAATAACTGGAACGGCCTAGGGGAAAACTACACATACCGTTGTAATCGGGCGAGTTTCTACTTTCAGATGCAACAGAAATTTTGCGGATTGGTCAATCCGTTCGCGAGATATGGCAGTTTGGAGGTAAGAAACGCTTGAGGAACTCAAAATTTTCGCACTTCTGATGCACGAAACGAATAACTAGTACGGCCTAGGGGAAAACTACACGTACCGTTGTAATCGGGCGAGTTTCTACTTTCAGATGCAACAGAAATTTTGCGGATTGATCAATCCGTTCGCGAGATATGACAGTTTGGAGATAAGAAACGCTTTAGAAACTCAAAATTTTCGCAGTTCTGATGCTCGAAACGAATAACTAGGACGGCCCAGGGGAAAAGTGCGCATACCGTTGTAATCGGGAGAGTTTCTACTTTCAAATGCAACAGAAATTTTGCGGATTGGTCAATCCGTTCGCGAGATATGGCAGTTTGGAGGTAAGAAACGCTCGAGAAACTCAAAATTTTCGCATTTCTGATGCTCGAAACGAATAACTGGAACGGCCTAGGGGAAAACTACACATACCGTTGTAATCGGGTGAGTTTCTACTTTCAAATGCAACAGAAATTTTGCGGATTGGTCAACCCGTTCACGAGATATGGCAGTTTGGAGGTTAGAAACGCTTTAGAAACTCAAAATTTTCGCAGTTCTGATGCTCGAAACGAATAACTAGGACGTCCCAGGGGAAAAGTGCGCATACCGTTGTAATCGGGAGAGTTTCTACTTTCAGATGCAACAGAAATTTTGCGGATTGGTCAATACGTTCGCGAGATATGGCAGTTTGGAGGTAAGAAACGCATGAGAAACTCAAAATCTTCGCAGTTCTGATGCTCGAAAAGAATGACTAGAACGGCCTAGGGGAGAAGTACGCATACCGTTGTAATCGGGCGAGTTTCTACTTTCGGATGCAACAGAAATTACACGGATTGGTCAATCCGTTCGCGAGATATGGCAGTTTGGAGGTAAGAAACGCTTGAGGAACTCAAAATTTTCGCATTTCTGATGCACGAAACGAATAACTAGAACGGCCTAGGGGAAAACTACACCTACCGTTGTAATCGGGCGAGTTTCTACTTTCAGATGCAACAGAAATTTTGCGGATTGGTCAATCTGTTCGCCAGATATGGCAGTTTGGAAGTAAGAAACGCATGAGAAACTCAAAATTTTCGTAGTTCTGATGCTCGAAACGAATGACTAGAACGGCCTAGGGGAGAAGTACGCATACCGTTGTAATCGGGCGAGCTTCTACTTTCGGATGCAACAGAAATTACGCGAATTGGTCAATCCGTTCGCGAGATATGGCAGTTTGGATATAAGAAACGCTTGAGGAACTCAAAATTTTCGAATTTCTGATGCTCGAAACGAATAACTAGAACGGCCTAGGGGAAAACTACACCTACCGTTGTAATCGGGCGAGTTTCTACTTTCAGATGCAATAGATATTTTGCGGATTGATCAATCCGTTCGCGAGATATGGCAGTTTGGAGATAAGAAACGCTTGAGAAACTCAAAATTTTCGCAGTTCTGATGCTCGAAACGAATAACTAGAACGGCCTAGGGGAAAAGTGCGCATACCGTTGTAATCGGGCGAGTTTCTACTTTCAGATGCAACAGAAATTTTGCGGATTGGTCAATCCGTTCGCGAGATATGGCAGTTTGGAAGTAAGAAACGCATGAGAAACTCAAAATTTTCGTAGTTCTGATGCTCGAAACGAATGACTAGAACGGCCTATGGGAGAAGTACGCATACCGTTGTAATCGGGCGAGCTTCTACTTTCGGATGCAACAGAAATTACGCGAATTGGTCAATCCGTTCGCGAGATATGGCAGTTTGGATATAAGAAACGCTTGAGGAACTCAAAATTTTCGAATTTCTGATGCTCGAAACGAATAACTAGAACGGCCTAGGGGAAAACTACACCTACCGTTGTAATCGGGCGAGTTTCTACTTTCAAATGCAATAGAAATTTTGCGGATTGATCAATCCGTTCGCGAGATATGGCAGTTTGGAGATAAGAAACGCTTGAGAAACTCAAAATTTTCGCAGTTCTGATGCTCGAAACGAATAACTAGAACGGCCTAGGGGAAAAGTGCGTATACCGTTGTAATCGGGAGAGTTTCTACCTTCAAATGCAACAGAAATTTTGCGGATTGGTCAATCCGTTCGCGAGATATGGCAGTTTGGAGGTAAGAAACGCTCGAGAAACTCAAAATTTTCGCAGTTCTGATGCTCGAAACGAATGACTAGAACGGCCTAGGGGAGAAGTGCGCATACCGTTGTAATCGGGCGAGTTTCTACTTTCGGATGCAACAGAAATCACACGGATTGGTCAATCCGTTCGCGAGATATGGCAGTTTGGAGGTAAGAAACGCTTGAGGAACTCAAAATTTTCGCATTTCTGATGCACGAAACGAATAACTAGAACGGCCTAGGGGAAAACTACACCTACCGTTGTAATCGGGCGAGTTTCTACTTTCAGATGCAATAGAAATTTTGCGGATTGATCAATCCGTTCGCGATATATGGCAGTTTGGAGATACGAAACGCTTGAGAAACTCAAAATTTTCGCAGTTCAGATGCTCGAAACGAATAATTAGAACGGCCTAGGGGAAAAGTGCGCATACCGTTGTAATCGGGCGAGTTTCTACTTTCAAATGCAACAGAAATTATGCGGATTGGTCAATCCGTTCGCGAGATATGGCCGTTTGGATGTAAGAAACGCTCGAGAAACTCAAAATTTTCACATTTCTGATGCTCGAAACGAATAACTGGAACGGCCTAGGGGAAAACTACACATACCGTTGTAATCGGGCGAGTTTCTACTTTCAGATGCCACAGAAATTTTGCGGATTGGTCAATCCGTTCGCGAGATATGGCAGTTTGGAGGTAAGAAACGCTTGAGAAACTCAAAATTTTCGCAGTTTTGATGCTCGAAACGAATGACTAGAACAGCCTAGTGGAGAAGTACGCATACCTTTGTAATCGGGCGAGTTTCTACTTTCGGATGCAACAGAAATTACACGGATTGGTCAATCCATTCGCGAGATATGGCAGTTTGGAGGTAAGAAACGCTTGAGGAACTCAAAATTTTCGCACTTCTGATGCACGAAACGAATAACTAGAACGGCCTAGGGGAAAACTACACCTACCGTTGTAATCGGGCGAGTTTCTACTTTCAGATGCAACAGAAATTTTGCGCATTGATCAATCCGTTCGCGAGATATGACAGTTTGGATATAAGAAACGCTTTAGAAACTCAAAATTTTCGCAGTTCTGATGCTCGAAACGAATAACTTGGACGGCCCAGGGGAAAAGTGCGCACACCGTTGTAATCGGGAGAGTTTCTACTTTCAAATGCAACAGAAATTTTGCGGATTGGTCAATCCGTTCGCGAGATATGGCAGTTTGGAGGTAAGAAACGCTCGAGAAACTCAAAATTTTCGCATTTCTGATGCTCGAAACGAATAACTGGAACGGCCTAGGGGAAAACTACACATACCGTTGTAATCGGGCGAGTTTCTACTTTCAGATGCAACAGAAGTTTTGCGGATTGGTCAATCCGTTCGCGAGATATGGCCGTTTGGATGTAAGAAACGCTTGAGAAACTCAAAATTTTTCGCAGTTCTGATGCTCGAAACGAATAACTAGAACGGCCTAGGGGAAAAGTGCGCATACCGTTGTAATCGGGTGAGTTTCTACTTTCAAATGCAACAGAAATTTTGCGGATTGGTCAACCCGTTCACGAGATATGGAAGTTTGGAGGTTAGAAACGCTTGAGAAACTCAAAATTTTCGCAGTTCTGATGCTCGAAACGAATAACTGGAACGGCCTAGGGGAAAACTACACCCACCGTTGTTATCGGGCGAGTTTCCACTTTCAGATGCAACAGAAATTTTGCGGATTGTTCAATCCGTTCGCGAGATATGGCAGTTTGGAGGAAAGAAACGCTTGAGAAACTCAAAATTTTCGCAGTTCTGATGCTCGAAACGAATGACTAGGACGGCCTAGGGGAGAAGTACGCATACCGTTGTAATCGGGCGAGTTTCTACTTTCAGATGCAACAGAAATTTTGCGGATTGGTCAATACGTTCGCGAGATGTGGCAGTTTGGAGGTAAGAAACGCTCGAGAAACTCAAAATTTTCGCAGTTCTGATGCTCGAAACGAATGACTAGAACGGCCTATGGGAGAAGTACGCATACCGTTGTAATCGGGCGAGTTTCTACTTTCAGATGCAACAGAAATTATGCGGATTGGTCAATCCGTTCGCGAGATATGGCCGTTTGGATGTAAGAAACGCTCGAGAAACTCAAAATTTTCACATTTCTGATGCTCGAAACGAATAACTGGAACGGCCTAGGGGAAAACTACACATACCGTTGTAATCGGGCGAGTTTCTACTTTCAGATGCAACAGAAATTTTGCGGATTGGTCAATCCGTTCGCGAGATATGGCAGTTTGGAGGTAAGAAACGCTTGAGAAACTCAAAATTTTCGCAGTTCTGATGCTCGAAACGAATGACTAGAACGGCCTAGTGGAGAAGTACGCATACCTTTGTAATCGGGCGAGTTTCTACTTTCGGATGCAACAGAAATTACACGGATTGGTCAATCCATTCGCGAGATATGGCAGTTTGGAGGTAAGAAACGCTTGAGAAACTCAAAATTTTCGCACTTCTGATGCTCGAAACGAATAACTGGAACGGCCTAGGGGAAAACTACACATACCGTTGTAATCGGGCGAGTTTCTACTTTCAGATGCAACAGAAATTTTGCGGATTGGTCAATCCGTTCGCGAGATATGGCCGTTTGGATGTAAGAAACGCTTGAGAAACTCAAAATTTTTCGCAGTTCTGATGCTCGAAACGAATAACTAGAACGGCCTAGGGGAAAAGTGCGCATACCGTTGTAATCGGGTGAGTTTCTACTTTCAAATGCAACAGAAATTTTGCGGATTGGTCAACCCGTTCACGAGATATGGCAGTTTGGAGGTTAGAAACGCTTGAGAAACTCAAAATTTTCGCAGTTCTGATGCTCGAAACGAATAACTGGAACGGCCTAGGGGAAAACTACACCCACCGTTGTTATCGGGCGAGTTTCCACTTTCAGATGCAACAGAAATTTTGCGGATTGTTCAATCCGTTCGCGAGATATGGCAGTTTGGAGGTAAGAAACGCTTGAGAAACTCAAAATTTTCGCAGTTCTGATGCTCGAAACGAATGACTAGAACGGCCTAGGGGAGAAGTACGCATACCGTTGTAATCGGGCGAGTTTCTACTTTCAGATGCAACAGAAATTTTGCGGATTGGTCAATACGTTCGCGAGATGTGGCAGTTTGGAGGTAAGAAACGCTCGAGAAACTCAAAATTTTCGCATTTCTGATGCTCGAAACGAATAACGAGAACGGCCTAGGGGAAAAGTACGCATACCGATGTAATCGGGCGAGTTTCTACTTTCAGGTGCAACAGAAATTTTGAGGATTGGTCGATCCGTTCGCGAGATATGGCAGTTTGGAAGTAAGAAACGCTTGAGAAACTCAAAATTTTCGCAGTTCTGATGCTCGAAACGAATGACTAGAACGGCCTATGGGAGAAGTACGCATACCGTTGTAATCGGGCGAGTTTCTACTTTCAGATGCAACAGAAATTTTGCGGATTGATCAATCCGTTCGCGAGATATGGCAGTTTGGAGATAAGAAACGCTTGAGAAACTCAAAATTTTCGCAGTTCTGATGCTCGAAACGAATGACTAGAACGGCCTATGGGAGAAGTACGCATACCGTTGTAATCGGGCGAGTTTCTACTTTCAGATGCAACAGAAATTATGCGGATTGGTCAATCCGTTCGCGAGATATGGCCGTTTGGATGTAAGAAACGCTTGAGAAACTCAAAATTTTCGCAGTTCTGATGCTCGAAACGAATAACTAGGACGGCCTAGGGGAAAAGTGCGCATACCGTTGTAATCGGGCGAGTTTCTACTTTCAAATGCAACAGAAATTTTGCGGATTGGTCAATCCGTTCGCGAGATATGGCAGTTTGGAGGTAAGAAACGCTCGAGAAACTCAAAATTTTCGCATTTCTGGTGCTCGAAACGAATAACTGGAACAGCCTAAGGGAAAACTACACATACCGTTGTAATCGGGCGTGTTTCTACTTTCAGATGCAACAGAAATTTTGCGGATTGGTCAATCAGTTCGCGAGATATGGCAGTTTGGAGGTAAGAAACGCATGAGAAACTCAAAATTTTCGCAGTTCTGATGCTCGAAACGAATGACTAGAACGGCCTAGGGGAGAAGTACGCATACCGTTGTAATCGGGCGAGTTTCTACTTTCGGATGCGACAGAAATTACGCGGATTGGTCAATCCGTTCGCGATATATGACAGTTTGGAGATAAGAAACGCTTTAGAAACTCAAAATTTTCGCAGTTCTGATGCTCGAAACGAATAACTAGGACGGCCTAGGGGAAAAGTACACATACCGTTGTAATCGGGCGAGTTTCTACTTTCAGATGCAACAGAAATTTTGCGGATTGGTCAATCCGTTCGCGAGATGTGGCAGTTTGGAGGTAAGAAACGCTTGAGAAACTCAAAATTTTCGCAGTTCTGATGCTCGAAACGAATAACTAGAACGGCCTAGGGGAAAACTACACCTACCGTTGTAATCGGGCGAGTTTCTACTTTCAGATGCAACAGAAATTTTGCGGATTGTTCAATCCGTTCGCGAGATATGGCAGTTTGGAGGTAAGAAACGCTTGAGAAACTCAAAATTTTCGCAGTTCTGATGCTCGAAACGAATGACTAGAACGGCCTAGGGGAGAAGTACGCATACCGTTGTAATCGGGCGAGTTTCTACTTTCAGATGCAACAGAAATTTTGCGGATTGATCAATCCGTTCGCGAGATATGGCAGTTTGGAAATAAGAAACGCTTGAGAAACTCAAAATTTTCGCAGTTCTGATGCTCGAAACGAATAACTAGAACGGCCTAGGGGAGAAGTACGCATACCGTTGTAATCGGGTGAGTTTCTACTTTCAAATGGAACAGAAATTTTGCGGATTGGTCAACCCGTTCACGAGATATGGCAGTTTGGAGGTAAGGAACGCTTGAGAAACTCAAAATTTTCGCAGTTCTGATGCTCGAAACGAATAACTGGAACGGCCTAGGGGAAAACTACACATACCGTTGTAATCGGGCGAGTTTCTACTCTCAGATGCAACAGAAATTTTGCGGATTGGTCAATCCGTTCGCGAGATATGGCAGTTTGGAGGTAAGAAACGCATGAGAAACTCAAAATTTTCGCAGTTCTGATGCTCGAAACGAATGACTAGAACGGCCTAGGGGAGAAGTACGCATACCGTTGTAATCGGGCGAGTTTCTACTTTCAGATGCAACAGAAATTTTGCGGATTGGTCTATCTGTTCGCGAGATATGGCAGTTTGGAGGTAAGAAATGCTTGAGACACTCAAAATTTTCGCAGTTCTGATGCTCGAAACGAATAACTAGAACTGCCTAGGGGAAAACTACACCTACCGTTGTAATCGGGCGAGTTTCTACTTTCAGATGCAACAGAAATTTTGCGGATTGTTCAATCCGTTCGCGAGATATGGCAGTTTGGAGGTAAGAAACGCTTGAGAAACTCAAAATTTTCGCAGTTCTGATGCTCGAAACGAATGACTAGAACGGCCTAGGGGAGAAGTACGCATACCGTTGTAATCGGGCGAGTTTCTACTTTCAGATGCAACAGAAATTTTGCGGATTGATCAATCCGTTTGCGAGATATGGCAGTTTGGAAATAAGAAACGCTTGAGAAACTCAAAATTTTCGCAGTTCTGATGCTCGAAACGAATAACTAGAACGGCCTAGGGGAAAAGTGCGGATACCGTTGTAATCGGGCGAGTTTCTACTTTCAGATGCAACAGAAATTATGCGGATTGGTCAATCCGTTCGCGAGATATGGCCGTTTGTATGTAAGAAACGCTTGAGAAACTCAAAATTTTCGCAGTTCTGATGCTCGAAACGAATAACTAGAACGGCCTAGGGGAAAAGTGCGCATACCTTTGTAATCGGGCGAGTTTCTACTTTCAAATACAACAGAAATTTTGCGGATTGGTCAATCCGTTCGCGAGATATGGCAGTTTGGATGTAAGAAACGCTCGAGAAACTCAAAATTTTCACATTTCTGATGCTCGAAACGAATAACTGGAACGGCCTAGGGGAAAACTACACATACCGTTGTAATCGGGCGAGTTTCTACTTTCAGATGCAACGGAAATTTTGCGGATTGGTCAATACGTTCGCGAGATGTGGCAGTTTGGAGGTAAGAAACGCTCGAGAAACTCAAAATTTTCGCAGTTCTGATGCTCGAAACGAATAACTAGAACGGCCTATGGGAGAAGTACGCATACCGTTGTAATCGGGCGTGTTTCTATTTTCAGATGCAACAGAAATTTTGCGGATTGATCAATCCGTTCGCGAGATATGGCAGTTTGGAGATAAGAAACGCTTGAGAAACTCAAAATTTTCGCAGTTCTGATGCTCGAAACGAATGACTAGAACGGCCTATGGGAGAAGTACGCATACCGTTGTAATCGGGCGAGTTTCTACTTTCAGATGCAACAGAAATTATGCGGATTGGTCAATCCGTTCGCGAGATATAGCCGTTTGGATGTAAGAAATGCTTGAGACACTCAAAATTTTCGCAGTTCTGATGCTCGAAACGAATAACTAGAACTGCCTAGGGGAAAACTACACCTACCGTTGTAATCGGGCGAGTTTCTACTTTCAGATGCAACAGAAATTTTGCGGATTGTTCAATCCGTTCGCGAGATATGGCAGTTTGGAGGTAAGAAACGCTTGAGAAACTCAAAATTTTCGCAGTTCTGATGCTCGAAACGAATGACTAGAACGGCCTAGGGGAGAAGTACGCATACCGTTGTAATCGGGCGAGTTTCTACTTTCAGATGCAACAGAAATTTTGCGGATTGATCAATCCGTTTGCGAGATATGGCAGTTTGGAAATAAGAAACGCTTGAGAAACTCAAAATTTTCGCAGTTCTGATGCTCGAAACGAATGACTAGAACGGCCTAGGGGAGAAGTACGCATACCGTTGTAATCGGGCGAGTTTCTACTTTCAGATGCAACAGAAATTTTGCGGATTGGTCTATCTGTTCGCGAGATATGGCAGTTTGGAGGTAAGAAATGCTTGAGACACTCAAAATTTTCGCAGTTCTGATGCTCGAAACGAATAACTAGAACTGCCTAGGGGAAAACTACACCTACCGTTGTAATCGGGCGAGTTTCTACTTTCAGATGCAACAGAAATTTTGCGGATTGTTCAATCCGTTCGCGAGATATGGCAGTTTGGAGGTAAGAAACGCTTGAGAAACTCAAAATTTTCGCAGTTCTGATGCTCGAAACGAATGACTAGAACGGCCTATGGGAGAAGTACGCATACCGTTGTAATCGGGCGAGTTTCTACTTTCAGATGCAACAGAAATTATGCGGATTGGTCAATCCGTTCGCGAGATATGGCCGTTTGGATGTAAGAAACGCTTGCGAAACTCAAAATTTTCGCAGTTCTGATGCTCGAAACGAATAACTAGAACGGCCTAGGGGAAAAGTGCGCATACCGTTGTAATCGGGCGTGTTTCTATTTTCAGATGCAACAGAAATTTTGCCGATTGATCAATCCGTTCGCGAGATATGGCAGTTTGGAGATAAGAAACGCCTGAGAAACTCAAAATTTTCGCAGTTCTGATGCTCGAAACGAATGACTAGAACGGCCTATGGGAGAAGTACGCATACCGTTGTAATCGGGCGAGTTTCTACTTTCAGATGCAACAGAAATTATGCGGATTGGTCAATCCGTTCGCGAGATATAGCCGTTTGGATGTAAGAAACGCTTGCGAAACTCAAAATTTTCGCAGTTCTGATGCTCGAAACGAATAACTAGAACGGCCTAGGGGAAAAGTGCGCATACCGTTGTAATCGGGCGAGTTTCTACTTTCAAATGCAACAGAAATTTTGCGGATTGGTCAATCCGTTCGCGAGATATGGCAGTTTGGAGGTAAGAAACGCTCGAGAAACTCAAAATTTTCGCATTTCTGATGCTCGAAACGAATAACTGGAACAGCCTAAGGGAAAACTACACATACCGTTGTAATCGGGCGAGTTTCTACTTTCAGATGCAACAGAAATTTTGCGGATTGGTCAATCCGTTCGCGAGATATGGCAGTTTGGAGGTAAGAAACGCATGAGAAACTCAAAATTTTCGCAGTTCTGATGCTCGAAACGAATGACTAGAACGGCCTAGGGGAGAAGTACGCATACCGTTGTAATCGGGCGAGTTTCTACTTTCGGATGCAACAGAAATTACGCGGATTGGTCAATCCGATCGCGAGATATGACAGTTTGGAGATAAGAAACGCTTTAGAAACTCAAAATTTTCGCAGTTCTGATGCTCGAAACGAATAACTAGGACGGCCCAGGGGAAAAGTGCGCATACCGTTGTAATCGGGAGAGTTTCTACTTTCAAATGCAATCGAAATTTTGCGGATTGGTCAATCCGTTCGCGAGATATGGCAGTTTGGAGGTAAGAAACGCTCGAGAAACTCAAAATTTTCGCATTTCTGATGCTCGAAACGAATAACTGGAACGGCCTAGGGGAAAAGTACACATACCGTTGTAATCGGGCGAGTTTCTACTTTCAGATGCAACAGAAATTATGCGGATTGGTCAATCCGTTCGCGAGATATAGCCGTTTGGATGTAAGAAACGCTTGCGAAACTCAAAATTTTCGCAGTTCTGATGCTCGAAACGAATAACTAGAACGGCCTAGGGGAAAAGTGCGCATACCGTTGTAATCGGGCGAGTTTCTACTTTCAAATGCAACAGAAATTACGCGGATTGGTCAATCCGATCGCGAGATATGACAGTTTGGAGATAAGAAACGCTTTAGAAACTCAAAATTTTCGCAGTTCTGATGCTCGAAACGAATAACTAGAACGGCCTAGGGGAAAAGTGCGCATACCGTTGTAATCGGGCGTGTTTCTATTTTCAGATGCAACAGAAATTTTGCCGATTGATCAATCCGTTCGCGAGATATGGCAGTTTGGAGATAAGAAACGCCTGAGAAACTCAAAATTTTCGCAGTTCTGATGCTCGAAACGAATGACTAGAACGGCCTATGGGAGAAGTACGCATACCGTTGTAATCGGGCGAGTTTCTACTTTCAGATGCAACAGAAATTATGCGGATTGGTCAATCCGTTCGCGAGATATAGCCGTTTGGATGTAAGAAACGCTTGCGAAACTCAAAATTTTCGCAGTTCTGATGCTCGAAACGAATAACTAGAACGGCCTAGGGGAAAAGTGCGCATACCGTTGTAATCGGGCGAGTTTCTACTTTCAAATGCAACAGAAATTTTGCGGATTGGTCAATCCGTTCGCGAGATATGGCAGTTTGGAGGTAAGAAACGCTCGAGAAACTCAAAATTTTCGCATTTCTGATGCTCGAAACGAATAACTGGAACAGCCTAAGGGAAAACTACACATACCGTTGTAATCGGGCGAGTTTCTACTTTCAGATGCAACAGAAATTTTGCGGATTGGTCAATCCGTTCGCGAGATATGGCAGTTTGGAGGTAAGAAACGCATGAGAAACTCAAAATTTTCGCAGTTCTGATGCTCGAAACGAATGACTAGAACGGCCTAGGGGAGAAGTACGCATACCGTTGTAATCGGGCGAGTTTCTACTTTCGGATGCAACAGAAATTACGCGGATTGGTCAATCCGATCGCGAGATATGACAGTTTGGAGATAAGAAACGCTTTAGAAACTCAAAATTTTCGCAGTTCTGATGCTCGAAACGAATAACTAGGACGGCCCAGGGGAAAAGTGCGCATACCGTTGTAATCGGGAGAGTTTCTACTTTCAAATGCAATCGAAATTTTGCGGATTGGTCAATCCGTTCGCGAGATATGGCAGTTTGGAGGTAAGAAACGCTCGAGAAACTCAAAATTTTCGCATTTCTGATGCTCGAAACGAATAACTGGAACGGCCTAGGGGAAAAGTACACATACCGTTGTAATCGGGCGAGTTTCAACTTTCAGATGCAACAGAAATTTTGCGGATTGGTCAATCCTTTCGCGAGATGTGGCAGTTTGGAGGTAAGAAACGCTCGAGAAACTCAAAATTTTCGCAGTTCTGATGCTCGAAACGAATAACTAGATCGGCCTAGGGGAAAAGTACGCATACCGATGTAATCGGGCGAGTTTCTACTTTCAGATGCAACAGAAATTTTGCGGATTGGTCAACCCGTTCACGAGATATGGCAGTTTGGAGGTAAGAAACGCTTGAGAAACTCAAAATTTTCGCAGTTCTGATGCTCGAAACGAATAACTGGAACGGCCTAGGGGAAAACTACACATACCGTTGTAATCGGGCGAGTTTCTACTCTCAGATGCAACAGAAATTTTGCGGATTGGTCAATCCGTTCGCGAGATATGGCAGTTTGGAGGTAAGAAACGCATGAGAAACTCAAAATTTTCGCAGTTCTGATGCTCGAAACGAATGACTAGAACGGCCTAGGGGAGGAGTACGCATACCGTTGTAATCGGGCGAGTTTCTACTTTCAGATGCAACAGAAATTTTGCGGATTGATCAATCCGTTCGAGAGATATGGCAGTTTGGAAATAAGAAACGCTTGAGAAACTCAAAATTTTCGCAGTTCTGATGCTCGAAACGAATGACTAGAACGGCCTAGGGGAGAAGTACGCATACCGTTGTAATCGGGCGAGTTTCTACTTTCGGATGCAACAGAAATTACGCGAATTTGTCAATCCGTTCGCGAGATATGGCAGTTTGGAGGTAAGAAACGCTTGAGGAACTCAAAATTTTCGCATTTCTGATGCTCGAAACGAATAACTAGAACGGCCTAGGGGAAAACTACACCTACCGTTGTAATCGGGCGAGTTTCTACTTTCAGATGCAATAGAAATTTTGCGGATTGATCAATCCGTTCGCTAGATATGGCAGTTTGGAGATAAGAAACGCTTGAGAAACTCAAAACTTTCGCAGTTCTGATGCTCGAAACGAATAACTAGAACGGCCTAGGGGAAAAGTGCGCATACCGTTGTAATCGGGCGAGTTTCTACTTTCAAATGCAACAGAAATTATGCGGATTTGTCAATCCGTTCGCGAGATATGGCCGTTTGGATGTAAGAAGCGCTTGAGAAACTCAAAATTTTCGCAGTTCTGATGCTCGAAACGAATAACTAGAACGGCCTTGGGGAAACGTTCGCATACCGTTGTAATCGGGCGAGTTTCTACTTTCAGATGCAACAGAAATTTTGCGGATTGATCAATCCGTTCGCGAGATATGGCAGTTTGGAAATAAGAAACGCTTGAGAAACTCAAAATTTTCGCAGTTCTGATGCTCGAAACGAATAACTAGAACGGCCTAGGGGAGAAGTACGCATACCGTTGTAATCGGGTGAGCTTCTACTTTCAAATGCAACAGAAATTTTGCGGATTGATCAACCCGTTCACGAGATATGGCAGTTTGGAGGTAAGAAACGCTTGAGAAACTCAAAATTTTCGCAGTTCTGATGCTCGAAACGAATAACTGGAACGGCCTAGGGGAAAACTACACATACCGTTGTAATCGGGCGAGTTTCTACTCTCAGATGCAACAGAAATTTTGCGGATTTGTCAATCCGTTCGCGAGATATGGCAGTTTGGAGGTAAGAAACGCATGAGAAACTCAAAATTTTCGCAGTTCTGATGCTCGAAACGAATGACTAGAACGGCCTAGGGGAGAAGTACGCATACCGTCGTAATCGGGCGAGTTTCTACATTCGGATGCAACAGAAATTACGCGGATTGGTCAATCTGTTCGCGAGATATGGCAGTTTGGAGGTAAGAAACGCTTGAGAAACTCAAAATTTTCGCAGTTCTGATGCTCGAAACGAATAACTAGAACGGCCTAGGGGAAAACTACACCTACCGTTGTAATCGGGCGAGTTTCTACTTTCAGATGCAACAGAAATTTTGCGGATTGTTCAATCCGTTCGCGAGATATGGCAGTTTGGAGGTAAGAAACGCTTGAGAAACTCAAAATTTTCGCAGTTCTGATGCTCGAAACGAATGACTAGGACGGCCTAGGGGAGAAGTACGCATACCGTTGTAATCGGGCGAGTTTCTACTTTCAGATGCAACAGAAATTTTGCGGATTGATAAATCCGTTCGCGAGATATGGCAGTTTGGAAATAAGAAACGCTTGAGAAACTCAAAATTTTCGCAGTTCTGATGCTCGAAACGAATAACTAGAACGGCCTAGGGGAAAAGTGCGGATACCGTTGTAATCGGGCGAGTTTCTACTTTCAGATGCAACAGAAATTTTGCGGATTGGTCAATACGTTCGCGAGATGTGGCAGTTTGGAGGAAAGAAACGCTCGAGAAACTCAAAATTTTCGCAGTTCTGATGCTCGAAACGAATAACTAGAACGGCCTAGGGGAAAAGTACGCATACCGATGTAATCGGGCGAGTTTCTACTTTCAGATGCAACAGAAATTTTGCGGGTTGGTCGATCCGTTCGCGAGATATGGCAGTTCGGAAGTAAGAAACGCTTGAGAAACTCAAAATTTTCGCAGTTCTGATGCTCGAAACGAATGACAAGAACGGCCTATGGGAGAAGTACGCATACCGTTGTAATCGGGCGAGTTTCTACTTTCAGATGCAACAGAAAGTTTGCGGATTGATCAATCCGTTCGCGAGATATGGCAGTTTGGAGATAAGAAACGCTTGGGAAACTCAAAATTTTCGCAGTTCTGATGCTCGAAACGAATGACTAGAACGGCCTAGGGGAAAAGTACGCATACCGATGTAATCGGGCGAGTTTCTACTTTCAGATGCAACAGAAATTTTGCGGATTGGTCAACCCGTTCACGAGATATGGCAGTTTGGAGGTAAGAAACGCTTGAGAAACTCAAAATTTTCGCAGTTCTGATGCTCGAAACGAATAACTGGAACGGCCTAGGGGAAAACTACACATACCGTTGTAATCGGGCGAGTTTCTACTCTCAGATGCAACAGAAATTTTGCGGATTGGTCAATCCGTTCGCGAGATATGGCAGTTTGGATGTAAGAAACGCATGAGAAACTCAAAATTTTCGCAGTTCTGATGCTCGAAACGAATGACTAGAACGGCCTAGGGGAGGAGTACGCATACAGTTGTAATCGGGCGAGTTTCTACTTTCGGATGCAACAGAAATTACGCGGATTGGTCAATCCGTTCGCGAGATATGGCACTTTGGAGGTAAGAAACGCTTGAGAAACTCAAAATTTTCGCAGTTCTGATGCTCGAAACGAATAACTAGGACGGCCTAGGGGAAAACTACACCCACCGTTGTAATCGGGCGAGTTTCTACTTTCAGATGCAATAGAAATTTTGCGGATTGTTCAATACGTTCGCGAGATATGGCAGTTTGGAGGTAAGAAACGCTTGGGAAACTCAAAATTTTCGCAGTTCTGATGCTCGAAACGAATAACTGGAACGGCCTAGGGGAAAACTACGCATACCGTTGTAATCGGGCGAGTTTCTACTTTCAGATGCAACAGAAATTTTGCGGATTGGTCAATACGTTCGCGAGATGTGGCAGTTTGGAGGAAAGAAACGCTCGAGAAACTCAAAATTTTCGCAGTTCTGATGCTCGAAACGAATAACTAGAACGGCCTAGGGGAAAAGTACGCATACCGATGTAATCGGGCGAGTTTCTACTTTCAGATGCAACAGAAATTTTGCGGGTTGGTCGATCCGTTCGCGAGATATGGCAGTTCGGAAGTAAGAAACGCTTGAGAAACTCAAAATTTTCGCAGTTCTGATGCTCGAAACGAATGACAAGAACGGCCTATGGGAGAAGTACGCATACCGTTGTAATCGGGCGAGTTTCTACTTTCAGATGCAACAGAAAGTTTGCGGATTGATTAATCCGTTCGCGAGATATGGCAGTTTGGAGATAAGAAACGCTTGGGAAACTCAAAATTTTCGCAGTTCTGATGCTCGAAACGAATGACTAGAACGGCCTAGGGGAAAAGTACGCATACCGATGTAATCGGGCGAGTTTCTACTTTCAGATGCAACAGAAATTTTGCGGATTGGTCAACCCGTTCACGAGATATGGCAGTTTGGAGGTAAGAAACGCTTGAGAAACTCAAAATTTTCGCAGTTCTGATGCTCGAAACGAATAACTGGAACGGCCTAGGGGAAAACTACACATACCGTTGTAATCGGGCGAGTTTCTACTCTCAGATGCAACAGAAATTTTGCGGATTGGTCAATCCGTTCGCGAGATATGGCAGTTTGGATGTAAGAAACGCATGAGAAACTCAAAATTTTCGCAGTTCTGATGCTCGAAACGAATGACTAGAACGGCCTAGGGGAGGAGTACGCATACCGTTGTAATCGGGCGAGTTTCTACTTTCGGATGCAACAGAAATTACGCGGATTGGTCAATCCGTTCGCGAGATATGGCACTTTGGAGGTAAGAAACGCTTGAGAAACTCAAAATTTTCGCATTTCTGATGCTCGAAACGAATAACTAGGACGGCCTAGGGGAAAACTACACCCACCGTTGTAATCGGGCGAGTTTCTACTTTCAGATGCAATAGAAATTTTGCGGATTGTTCAATACGTTCGCGAGATATGGCAGTTTGGAGGTAAGAAACGCTTGAGAAACTCAAAATTTTCGCAGTTCTGATGCTCGAAACGAATGACTAGAACGGCCTAGGGGAGAAGTACGCATACCGTTGTAATCGGGCGAGTTTCTACTTTCAGATGCAATAGAAATTTTGCGGATTGATCAATCCGTTCGCGAGATATGGCAGTTTGGAGAGAAGAAACGCTTGAGAAACTCAAAATTTTCGCAGTTCTGATGCTCGAAACGAATGACTAGGACGGCCTAGGGGAGAAGTACGCATACCGTTGTAATCGGGCGAGCTTCTACTTTCAGATGCAGCAGAAATTTTGCGGATTGATAAATCCGTTCGCGAGATATGGCAGTTTGGAAATAAGAAACGCTTGAGAAACTCAAAATTTTCGCAGTTCTGATGCTCGAAACGAATCACTAGAACGGCCTAGGGGAAAAGTGCGCATACCTTTGTAATCGGGCGAGTTTCTACTTTCAAATGCAACAGAAATATTTCGGATTGGTCAATCCGTTCGCGAGATATGGCAGTTTGGATGTAAGAAACGCTCGAGAAACTCAAAATTTTCACATTTCTGATGCTCGAAACGAATAACTGGAACGGCCTAGGGGAAAACTACGCATACCGTTGTAATCGGGCGAGTTTCTACTTTCAGATGCAACAGAAATTTTGCGGATTGGTCAATACGTTCGCGAGATGTGGCAGTTTGGAGGAAAGAAACGCTCGAGAAACTCAAAATTTTCGCAGTTCTGATGCTCGAAACGAATAACTAGAACGGCCTAGGGGAAAAGTACGCATACCGATGTAATCGGGCGAGTTTCTACTTTCAGATGCAACAGAAATTTTGCGGGTTGGTCGATCCGTTCGCGAGATATGGCAGTTCGGAAGTAAGAAACGCTTGAGAAACTCAAAATTTTCGCAGTTCTGATGCTCGAAACGAATGACAAGAACGGCCTATGGGAGAAGTACGCATACCGTTGTAATCGGGCGAGTTTCTACTTTCAGATGCAACAGAAAGTTTGCGGATTGATCAATCCGTTCGCGAGATATGGCAGTTTGGAGATAAGAAACGCTTGGGAAACTCAAAATTTTCGCAGTTCTGATGCTCGAAACGAATGACTAGAACGGCCTATGGGAGAAGTACGCATACCGTTGTAATCGGGCGAGTTTCTACTTTCAGATGCAACAGAAATTTTGCGGATTGGTCTATCTGTTCGCGAGATATGGCAGTTTGGAGGTAAGAAATGCTTGAGAAACTCAAAATTTTCGCAGTTCTGATGCTCGAAACGAATAACTAGAACTGCCTAAGGGAAAACTACACCTACCGTTGTAATCGGGCGAGTTTCTACTTTCAGATGCAACAGAAATTTTGCGGATTGTTCAATCCGTTCGCGAGATATGGCAGTTTGGAGGTAAGAAACGCTTGAGAAACTCAAAATTTTCGCAGTTCTGATGCTCGAAACGAATGACTAGAACGGCCTAGGGGAGAAGTACGCATGCCGTTGTAATCGGGCGAGTTTCTACTTTCAGATGCAACAGAAATTTTGCGGATTGATCAATCCGTTTGCGAGATATGGCAGTTTGGAAATAAGAAACGCTTGAGAAACTCAAAATTTTCGCAGTTCTGATGCTCGAAACGAATAACTAGAACGGCCTAGGGGAAAAGTGCGGATACCGTTGTAATCGGGCGAGTTTCTACTTTCAGATGCAACAGAAATTATGCGGATTGGTCAATCCGTTCGCGAGATATGGCCGTTTGTATGTAAGAAACGCTTGAGAAACTCAAAATTTTCGCAGTTCTGATGCTCGAAACGAATAACTAGAACGGCCTAGGGGAAAAGTGCGCATACCTTTGTAATCGGGCGAGTTTCTACTTTCAAATACAACAGAAATTTTGCGGATTGGTCAATCCGTTCGCGAGATATGGCAGTTTGGAGGTAAGAAACGCTCGAGAAACTCAAAATTTTCGCATTTCTGATGCTCGAAACGAATAACTGGAACAGCCTAAGGGAAAACTACACATACCGTTGTAATCGGGCGAGTTTCTACTTTCAGATGCAACAGAAATTTTGCGGATTGGTCAATCCGTTCGCGAGATATGGCAGTTTGGAGGTAAGAAACGCATGAGAAACTCAAAATTTTCGCAGTTCTGATGCTCGAAACGAATGACTAGTACGGCCTAGGGGAGAAGTACGCATACCGTTGTAATCGGGCGAGTTTCTACTTTCGGATGCAACAGAAATTACGCGGATTGGTCAATCCGTTCGCGAGATATGACAGTTTGGAGATAAGAAACGCTTTAGAAACTCAAAATTTTCGCAGTTCTGATGCTCGAAACGAATGACTAGGACGGCCCAGGGGAAAAGTGCGCATACCGTTGTAATCGGGAGAGTTTCTACTTTCAAATGCAATAGAAATTTTGCGGATTGGTCAATCCGTTCGCGAGATATGGCAGTTTGGAGGTAAGAAACGCTCGAGAAACTCAAAATTTTCGCAGTTCTGATGCTCGAAACGAATAACTGGAACGGCCTAGGGGAAAACTACACATACCGTTGTAATCGGGCGAGTTTCAACTTTCAGATGCAACAGAAATTTTGCGGATTGGTCAATCCTTTCGCGAGATGTGGCAGTTTGGAGGTAAGAAACGCTCGAGAAACTCAAAATTTTCGCAGTTCTGATGCTCGAAACGAATAACTAGATCGGCCTAGGGGAAAAGTACGCATACCGATGTAATCGGGCGAGTTTCTACTTTCAGATGCAACAGAAATTTTGCGGATTGGTCAACCCGTTCACGAGATATGGCAGTTTGGAGGTAAGAAACGCTTGAGAAACTCAAAATTTTCGCAGTTCTGATGCTCGAAACGAATAACTGGAACGGCCTAGGGGAAAACTACACATACCGTTGTAATCGGGCGAGTTTCTACTCTCAGATGCAACAGAAATTTTGCGGATTGGTCAATCCGTTCGCGAGATATGGCAGTTTGGAGGTAAGAAACGCATGAGAAACTCAAAATTTTCGCAGTTCTGATGCTCGAAACGAATGACTAGAACTGCCTAGGGGAGGAGTACGCATACCGTTGTAATCGGGCGAGTTTCTACTTTCAGATGCAACAGAAATTTTGCGGATTGATCAATCCGTTCGAGAGATATGGCAGTTTGGAAATAAGAAACGCTTGAGAAACTCAAAATTTTCGCAGTTCTGATGCTCGAAACGAATGACTAGAACGGCCTAGGGGAGAAGTACGCATACCGTTGTAATCGGGCGAGTTTCTACTTTCAAATGCAACAGAAATTATGCGGATTGGTCAATCCGTTCGCGAGATATGGCCGTTTGGATGTAAGAAACGCTTGAGAAACTCAAAATTTTCGCAGTTCTGATGCTCGAAACGAATAACTAGAACGGCCTTGGGGAAACGTGCGCATACCGTTGTAATCGGGCGAGTTTCTACTTTCAGATGCAACAGAAATTTTGCGGATTGATCAATCCGTTCGCGAGATATGGCAGTTCGGAAGTAAGAAACGCTTGAGAAACTCAAAATTTTCGCAGTTCTGATGCTCGAAACGAATGACAAGAACGGCCTATGGGAGAAGTACGCATACCGTTGTAATCGGGCGAGTTTCTACTTTCAGATGCAACAGAAAGTTTGCGGATTGATCAATCCGTTCGCGAGATATGGCAGTTTGGAGATAAGAAACGCTTGGGAAACTCAAAATTTTCGCAGTTCTGATGCTCGAAACGAATGACTAGAACGGCCTAGGGGAGAAGTACGCATACCGTTGTAATCGGGCGAGTTTCTACTTTCAGATGCAACAGAAATTTTGCGGATTGATAAATCCGTTCGCGAGATATCGCAGTTTGGAAATAAGAAACGCTTGAGAAACTCAAAATTTTCGCAGTTCTGATGCTCGAAACGAATAACTAGAACGGCCTAGGGGAAAAGTGCGGATACCGTTGTAATCGGGCGAGTTTCTACTTTCAGATGCAACAGAAATTATGCGGATTGGTCAATCCGTTCGCGAGATATGGCCGTTTGTATGTAAGAAACGCATGAGAAACTCAAAATTTTCGCAGTTCTGATGCTCGAAACGAATCACTAGAACGGCCTAGGGGAAAAGTGCGCATACCTTTGTAATCGGGCGAGTTTCTACTTTCAAATGCAACAGAAATTTTTCGGATTGGTCAATCCGTTCGCGAGATATGGCAGTTTGGATGTAAGAAACGCTCGAGAAACTCAAAATTTTCACATTTCTGATGCTCGAAACGAATAACTGGAACGGCCTAGGAGAAAACTACGCATACCGTTGTAATCGGGCGAGTTTCTACTTTCAGATGCAACAGAAATTTTGCGGATTGGTCAATACGTTCGCGAGATGTGGCAGTTTGGAGGAAAGAAACGCTCGAGAAACTCAAAATGTTCGCAGTTCTGATGCTCGAAACGAATAACTAGAACGGCCTAGGGGAAAAGTACGCATACCGATGTAATCGGGCGAGTTTCTACTTTCAGATGCAACAGAAATTTTGCGGGTTGGTCGATCCGTTCGCGAGATATGGCAGTTCGGAAGTAAGAAACGCTTGAGAAACTCAAAATTTTCGCAGTTCTGATGCTCGAAACGAATGACAAGAACGGCCTATGGGAGAAGTACGCATACCGTTGTAATCGGGCGAGTTTCTACTTTCAGATGCAACAGAAAGTTTGCGGATTGATCAATCCGTTCGCGAGATATGGCAGTTTGGAGATAAGAAACGCTTGGGAAACTCAAAATTTTCGCAGTTCTGATGCTCGAAACGAATGACTAGAACGGCCTATGGGAGAAGTACGCATACCGTTGTAATCGGGCGAGTTTCTACTTTCAGATGCAACAGAAATTATGCGGATTGGTCAATCCGTTCGCGAGATATGGCCGTTTGGATGTAAGAAACGCTTGAGAAACTCAAAATTTTCGCAGTTCTGATGCTCGAAACGAATAACTAGAACGGCCTAGGGGAAAAGTGCGCATACCGTTGTAATCGGGCGAGTTTCTACTTTCAAATGCAACAGAAATTTTGCGGATTGGTCAATCCGTTCGCGAGATATGGCAGTTTGGAGGTAAGAAACGCTCGAGAAACTCAAAATTTTCGCATTTCTGATGCTCGAAACGAATAACTGGAACAGCCTAAGGGAAAACTACACATACCGTTGTAATCGGGCGAGTTTCTACTTTCAGATGCAACAGAAATTTTGCGGGTTGGTCGATCCGTTCGCGAGATATGGCAGTTTGGAAGTAAGAAACGCTTTAGAAACTCAAAATTTTCGCAGTTCTGATGCTCGAAACGAATAACTAGGACGGCCCAGGGGAAAAGTGCGCATACCGTTGTAATCGGGAGAGTTTCTACTTTCAAATGCAATAGAAATTTTGCGGATTGGTCAATCCGTTCGCGAGATATGGCAGTTTGGAGGTAAGAAACGCTCGAGAAACTCAAAATTTTCGCATTTCTGATGCTCGAAACGAATAACTGGAACGGCCTAGGGGAAAAGTACGCATACCGATGTAATCGGGCGAGTTTCTACTTTCAGATGCAACAGAAATTTTGCGGATTGGTCAACCCGTTCACGAGATATGGCAGTTTGGAGGTAAGAAACGCTTGAGAAACTCAAAATTTTCGCAGTTCTGATGCTCGAAACGAATAACTGGAACGGCCTAGGGGAAAACTACACATACCGTTGTAATCGGGCGAGTTTCTACTCTCAGATGCAACAGAAATTTTGCGGATTGGTCAATCCGTTCGCGAGATATGGCAGTTTGGAGGTAAGAAACGCATGAGAAACTCAAAATTTTCGCAGTTCTGATGCTCGAAACGAATGACTAGAACGGCCTAGGGGAGGAGTACGCATACCGTTGTAATCGGGCGAGTTTCTACTTTCGGATGCAACAGAAATTACGCGGATTGGTCAATCCGTTCGCGAGATATGGCACTTTGGAGGTAAGAAACGCTTGAGAAACTCAAAATTTTCGCAGATCTGATGCTCGAAACGAATAACTAGGACGGCCTAGGGGAAAACTACACCCACCGTTGTAATCGGGCGAGTTTCTACTTTCAGATGCAACAGAAATTTTGCGGATTGTTCAATACGTTCGCGAGATATGGCAGTTTGGAGGTAAGAAACGCTTGAGAAACTCAAAATTTTCGCAGTTCTGATGCTCGAAACGAATGACTAGAACGGCCTAGGGGAGAAGTACGCATACCGTTGTAATCGGGCGAGTTTCTACTTTCAGATGCAATAGAAATTTTGCGGATTGATCAATCCGTTCGCGAGATATGGCAGTTTGGAGAGAAGAAACGCCTGAGAAACTCAAAATTTTCGCAGTTCTGATGCTCGAAACGAATAACTAGAACGGCCTAGGGGAAAAGTGCCCATACCGTTGTAATCGGGCGAGTTTCTACTTTCAAATGCAACAGAAATTTTGCGGATTGGTCAATCCGTTCGCGAGATATGGCCGTTTGGATGTAAGAAACGCTTGAGAAACTCAAAATTTTCGCAGTTCTGATGCTCGAAACGAATAACTAGAACGGCCTAGGGGAAAAGGGCCCATACCGTTGTAATCGGGCGAGTTTCTACTTTCAAATGCAACAGAAATTTTGCGGATTGGTCAATCCGTTCGCGAGACATGGCAGTTTGGAGGTAAGAAACGCTCGAGAAACTCAAAATTTTCACATTTCTGATGCTCGAAACGAATAACTGGAACGGCCTAGGGGAAAACTACACATACCGTTGTAATCGGGCGAGTTTCTACTTTCAGATGCAACAGAAATTTTGCGGATTGGTCAATCCGTTCGCGAGATGTGGCAGTTTGGAGGTAAGAAACGCTCGAGAAACTCAAAATTTTCGCAGTTCTGATGCTCGAAACGAATAACTAGAACGGCATAGGGGAAAAGTACGCATACCGATGTAATCGGGCGAGTTTCTACTTTCAGATGCAACAGAAATTTTGCGGATTGATCAATCCGTTCGAGAGATATGGCAGTTTGGAAATAAGAAACGCTTGAGAAACTCAAAATTTTCGCAGTTCTGATGCTCGAAACGAATGACTAGAACGGCCTAGGGGAGAAGTACGCATACCGTTGTAATCGGGCGAGTTTCTACTTTCGGATGCAACAGAAATTACGCGAATTTGTCAATCCGTTCGCGAGATATGGCAGTTTGGAGGTAAGAAACGCTTGAGGAACTCAAAATTTTCGCATTTCTGATGCTCGAAACGAATAACTAGAACGGCCTAGGGGAAAACTACACCTACCGTTGTAATCGGGCGAGTTTCTACTTTCAGATGCAATAGAAATTTTGCGGATTGATCAATCCGTTCGCGAGATGTGGCAGTTTGGAGATAAGAAACGCTTGAGAAACACAAAATTTTCGCAGTTCTGATGCTCGAAACGAATGACTAGAACGGACTAGGGGAGAAGTACGCATACCGTTGTAATCGGGCGAGCTTCTACTTTCGGATGCAACAGAAATTACGCGAATTGGTCAATCCGTTCGCGAGATATGGCAGTTCGGAGGTAAGAAACGCTTGAGGAACTCAAAATTTTCGCAGTTCTGATGCTCGAAACGAATGACTAGAACGGCCTATGGGAGAAGTACGCATACCGTTGTAATCGGGCGAGTTTCTACTTTCAAATGCAACAGAAATTTTGCGGATTGGTCAATCCGTTCGCGAGATATGGCAGTTTGGAGGTAAGAAACGCTCGAGAAACTCAAAATTTTCACATTTCTGATGCTCGAAACGAATAACTGGAACGGCCTAGGGGAAAACTACACATACCGTTGTAATCGGGCGAGCTTCTACTTTCGGATGCAACAGAAATTACGCGAATTGGTCAATCCGTTCGCGAGATATGGCAGTTCGGAGGTAAGAAACGCTTGAGGAACTCAAAATTTTCGCAGTTCTGATGCTCGAAACGAATGACTAGAACGGCCTAGGGGAGAAGTACGCATACCGTTGTAATCGGGCGAGTTTCTACTTTCGGATGCAACAGAAATTACGCGGATTGGTCAATCCGTTCGCGAGGTATGGCAGTTTGGAGGTAAGAAACGCTTGAGAAACTCAAAATTTTCGCAGTTTTGATGCTCGAAACGAGTAACTAGAACGGCCTAGGGGAAAAGTGCGCATACCGTTGTAATCGGGCGAGTTTCTACTTTCAGATGCAACAGAAATTTTGCGGATTGATCAATCCGTTCGAGAGATATGGCAGTTTGGAAATAAGAAACGCTTGAGAAACTCAAAATTTTCGCAGTTCTGATGCTCGAAACGAATGACTAGAACGGCCTAGGGGAGAAGTACGCTTACCGTTGTAATCGGGCGAGTTTCTACTTTCGGATGCAACAGAAATTACGCGAATTTGTCAATCCGTTCGCGAGATATGGCAGTTTGGAGGTAAGAAACGCTTGAGGAACTCAAAATTTTCGCATTTCTGATGCTCGAAACGAATAACTAGAACGGCCTAGGGGAAAACTACACCTACCGTTGTAATCGGGCGAGTTTCTACTTTCAGATGCAATAGAAATTTTGCGGACTGATCAATCCGTTCGCGAGATGTGGCAGTTTGGAGATAAGAAACGCTTGAGAAAATCAAAATTTTCGCAGTTCTGATGCTCGAAACGAATGACTAGAACGGACTAGGGGAGAAGTACGCATACCGTTGTAATCGGGCGAGCTTCTACTTTCGGATGCAACAGAAATTACGCGAATTGGTCAATCCGTTCGCGAGATATGGCAGTTTGGAGGTAAGAAACGCTTGAGGAACTCAAAATTTTCGCAGTTCTGATGCTCGAAACGAATGACTAGAACGGCCTAGGGGAGAAGTACGCATACCGTTGTAATCGGGCGAGTTTCTACTTTCAGATGCAACAGAAATTTTGCGGATTGGTCAATCCGTTCGCGAGATATGGCCGTTTGGATGTAAGAAACGCTTGAGAAACTCAAAATTTTCGCAGTTCTGATGCTCGAAACGAATAACTAGAACGGCCTAGGGGAAAAGTGCCCATACCGTTGTAATCGGGCGAGTTTCTACTTTCAAATGCAACAGAAATTTTGCGGATTGGTCAATCCGTTCGCGAGGTATGGCAGTTTGGAGGTAAGAAACGCTCGAGAAACTCAAAATTTTCGCAGTTCTGATGCTCGAAACGAATAACTAGAACGGCATAGGGGAAAAGTACGCATACCGATGTAATCGGGCGAGTTTCTACTTTCAGATGCAACAGAAATTTTGCGGATTGATCAATCCGTTCGAGAGATATGGCAGTTTGGAAATAAGAAACGCTTGAGAAACTCAAAATTTTCGCAGTTCTGATGCTCGAAACGAATGACTAGAACGGCCTAGGGGAGAAGTACGCATACCGTTGTAATCGGGCGAGTTTCTACTTTCGGATGCAACAGAAATTACGCGAATTTGTCAATCCGTTCGCGAGATATGGCAGTTTGGAGGTAAGAAACGCTTGAGGAACTCAAAATTTTCGCATTTCTGATGCTCGAAACGAATAACTAGAACGGCCTAGGGGAAAACTACACCTACCGTTGTAATCGGGCGAGTTTCTACTTTCAGATGCAATAGAAATTTTGCGGATTGATCAATCCGTTCGCGAGATGTGGCAGTTTGGAGATAAGAAACGCTTGAGAAACTCAAAATTTTCGCAGTTCTGATGCTCGAAACGAATGACTAGAACGGACTAGGGGAGAAGTACGCATACCGTTGTAATCGGGCGAGCTTCTACTTTCGGATGCAACAGAAATTACGCGAATTGGTCAATCCGTTCGCGAGATATGGCAGTTCGGAGGTAAGAAACGCTTGAGGAACTCAAAATTTTCGCAGTTCTGGTGCTCGAAACGAATGACTAGAACGGCCTATGGGAGAAGTACGCATACCGTTGTAATCGGGCGAGTTTCTACTTTCAAATGCAACAGAAATTTTGCGGATTGGTCAATCCGTTCGCGAGATATGGCAGTTTGGAGGTAAGAAACGCTCGAGAAACTCAAAATTTTCACATTTCTGATGCTCGAAACGAATAACTGGAACGGCCTAGGGGAAAACTACACATACCGTTGTAATCGGGCGAGCTTCTACTTTCGGATGCAACAGAAATTACGCGAATTGGTCAATCCGTTCGCGAGATATGGCAGTTCGGAGGTAAGAAACGCTTGAGGAACTCAAAATTTTCGCAGTTCTGATGCTCGAAACGAATGACTGGAACGGCCTAGGGGAAAACTACACATACCGTTGTAATCGGGCGAGTTTCTACTTTCGGATGCAACAGAAATTACGCGGATTGGTCAATCCGTTCGCGAGGTATGGCAGTTTGGAGGTAAGAAACGCTTGAGAAACTCAAAATTTTCGCAGTTTTGATGCTCGAAACGAGTAACTAGAACGGCCTAGGGGAAAAGTGCGCATACCGTTGTAATCGGGCGAGTTTCTACTTTCAGATGCAACAGAAATTTTGCGGATTGATCAATCCGTTCGAGAGATATGGCAGTTTGGAAATAAGAAACGCTTGAGAAACTCAAAATTTTCGCAGTTCTGATGCTCGAAACGAATGACTAGAACGGCCTAGGGGAGAAGTACGCTTACCGTTGTAATCGGGCGAGTTTCTACTTTCGGATGCAACAGAAATTACGCGAATTTGTCAATCCGTTCGCGAGATATGGCAGTTTGGAGGTAAGAAACGCTTGAGGAACTCAAAATTTTCGCATTTCTGATGCTCGAAACGAATAACTAGAACGGCCTAGGGGAAAACTACACCTACCGTTGTAATCGGGCGAGTTTCTACTTTCAGATGCAATAGAAATTTTGCGGACTGATCAATCCGTTCGCGAGATGTGGCAGTTTGGAGATAAGAAACGCTTGAGAAAATCAAAATTTTCGCAGTTCTGATGCGCGAAACGAATGACTAGAACGGACTAGGGGAGAAGTACGCATACCGTTGTAATCGGGCGAGCTTCTACTTTCGGATGCAACAGAAATTACGCGAATTGGTCAATCCGTTCGCGAGATATGGCAGTTTGGAGGTAAGAAACGCTTGAGGAACTCAAAATTTTCGCAGTTCTGATGCTCGAAACGAATGACTAGAACGGTCTAGGGGAGAAGTACGCATACCGTTGTAATCGGGCGAGTTTCTACTTTCAGATGCAACAGAAATTTTGCGGATTGGTCAATCCGTTCGCGAGATATGGCCGTTTGGATGTAAGAAACGCTTGAGAAACTCAAAATTTTCGCAGTTCTGATGCTCGAAACGAATAACTAGAACGGCCTAGGGGAAAAGTGCCCATACCGTTGTAATCGGGCGAGTTTCTACTTTCAAATGCAACAGAAATTTTGCGGATTGGTCAATCCGTTCGCGAGGTATGGCAGTTTGGAGGTAAGAAACGCTCGAGAAACTCAAAATTTTCACATTTCTGATGCTCGAAACGAATAACTGGAACGGCCTAGGGGAGAAGTACGCATACCGTTGTAATCGGGCGAGTTTGTACTTTCAGATGCAACAGAAATTTTGCGGATTGATCAATCCGTTCGCGAGATATGGCAGTTTGGAGATAAGAAACGCTTGAGAAACTCAAAATTTTCGCAGTTCTGATGCTCGAAACGAATAACTAGAACGGCCTAGGGGAAAAGTACGCATACCGATGTAATCGGGCGAGTTTCTACTTTCAGATGCAACAGAAATTACGCGGATTGGTCAATCCGTTCGCGAGATATGGCAGTTTGGAGGTATGAAACGCTTGAGAAACTCAAAATTTTCGCAGTTTTGATGCTCGAAACGAGTAACTAGAACGGCCTAGGGGAAAAGTGCGCATACCGTTGTAATCGGGCGAGTTTCTACTTTCAGATGCAACAGAAATTTTGCGGATTGATCAATCCGTTCGAGAGATATGGCAGTTTGGAAATAAGAAACGCTTGAGAAACTCAAAATTTTCGCAGTTCTGATGCTCGAAACGAATGACTAGAACGGCCTAGGGGAGAAGTACGCTTACCGTTGTAATCGGGCGAGTTTCTACTTTCGGATGCAACAGAAATTACGCGAATTTGTCAATCCGTTCGCGAGATATGGCAGTTTGGAGGTAAGAAACGCTTGAGGAACTCAAAATTTTCGCATTTCTGATGCTCGAAACGAATAACTAGAACGGCCTAGGGGAAAACTACACCTACCGTTGTAATCGGGCGAGTTTCTACTTTCAGATGCAATAGAAATTTTGCGGACTGATCAATCCGTTCGCGAGATGTGGCAGTTTGGAGATAAGAAACGCTTGAGAAAATCAAAATTTTCGCAGTTCTGATGCTCGAAACGAATGACTAGAACGGACTAGGGGAGAAGTACGCATACCGTTGTAATCGGGCGAGCTTCTACTTTCGGATGCAACAGAAATTACGCGAATTGGTCAATCCGTTCGCGAGATATGGCAGTTTGGATGTAAGAAACGCTTGAGAAACTCAAAATTTTCGCAGTTCTGATGCTCGAAACGAATAACTAGAACGGCCTAGGGGAAAAGTGCCCATACCGTTGTAATCGGGCGAGTTTCTACTTTCAAATGCAACAGAAATTTTGCGGATTGGTCAATCCGTTCGCGAGGTATGGCAGTTTGGAGGTAAGAAACGCTCGAGAAACTCAAAATTTTCACATTTCTGATGCTCGAAACGAATAACTGGAACGGCCTAGGGGAGAAGTACGCATACCGTTGTAATCGGGCGAGTTTGTACTTTCAGATGCAACAGAAATTTTGCGGATTGATCAATCCGTTCGCGAGATATGGCAGTTTGGAGATAAGAAACGCTTGAGAAACTCAAAATTTTCGCAGTTCTGATGCTCGAAACGAATAACTAGAACGGCCTAGGGGAAAAGTACGCATACCGATGTAATCGGGCGAGTTTCTACTTTCAGATGCAACAGAAATTACGCGGATTGGTCAATCCGTTCGCGAGATATGGCAGTTTGGAGGTATGAAACGCTTGAGAAACTCAAAATTTTCGCAGTTTTGATGCTCGAAACGAGTAATCAGAACGGCCTAGGGGAAAAGTGCGCATACCGTTGTAATCGGGCGAGTTTCTACTTTCAAATGCAACAGAAATTTTGCGGATTGGTCAATCCGTTCGCGAGATATGGCAGTTTGGAGGTAAGAAACGCTCGAGAAACTCAAAATTTTCGCATTTCTGATGCTCGAAACGAATAACTGGAACGGCCTAGTGGAAAACTACACATACCGTTGTAATCGGGCGAGTTTCTACTTTCAGAAGCAACAGAAATTTTGCGGATTGGTCAATCCGTTCGCGAGATATGGCAGGTTGGAGGTAAGAAACGCATGAGAAACTCAAAATTTTCGCAGTTCTGATGTTCGAAACGAATGACTAGAACGGCCTAGATGAGAAGTACGCATACCGTTGTAATCGGGCGAGTTTCTACTTTCAGATGCAACAGAAATTTTGCGGATTGATCAATCCGTTCGCGAGATATGGCCGTTTGGATGTAAGAAACGCTTGAGAAACTCAAAATATTCGCTGTTCTGATTCACGAAACGAATAACTAGAACGGTCTAGGGGAAAAGTGCGCATACCGTTGTAATCGGGCGAGTTTCTACTTTCAAATGCAACAGAAATTTTGCGGATTGGTCAATCCGTTCGCGAGATATGGCAGTTTGGAGGTAAGAAACGCTTGAGGAACTCAAAATTTTCGCATTTCTGATGCTCGAAACGAATAACTAGAACGGCCTGGGGGAAAAGTGCGCATACCGTTGTAATCGGGCGAGTTTCTACTTTCAGATGCAACAGAAATTATGCGGATTGGTCAATCCGTTCGCGAGATATGGCCGTTTGGATGTAAGAAACGCTTGAGAAACTCGAAATTTTCGCAGTTCTGATGCTCGAAACGAATAACTAGAACGGCCTAGGGGAAAAGTGCGCATACCGTTGTAATCGGGCGAGTTTCTACTTTCAGATGCAACAGAAATTTTGCGGATTGGTCAATCCGTTCGCGAGATATGGCAGTTTGGAGGTAAGAAACGCATGAGAAACTCAAAATTCTCGCAGTTCTGATGCTCGAAACGAATGACTAGAACGGCCTAGGGGAGAAGTACGCACACCGTTGTAATCGGGCGAGTTTCTACTTTCGGATGCAACAGAAATTACGCGGATTGGTCAATCCGTTCGCGAGATATGGCAGTTTGGAGGTAAGAAACGCTTGAGAAACTCAAAATTTTCGCAGTTCTGATGCTCGAAACGAATAACTAGAACGGCCTAGGGGAAAACTACACCTACCGTTGTAATCGGGCGAGTTTCTACTTTCAGATGCAACAGAAATTTTGCGGATTGTTCAATCCGTTCGCGAGATATGGCAGTTTGGAGGTAAGAAACGCTTGATAAACTCAAAATTTTCGCAGTTCTGATGCTCGAAACGAATGACTAGAACGGCCTAGGGGAGAAGTACGCATACCGTTGTAATCGGGCGAGTTTCTACTTTCAGATGCAACAGAAATTTTGCGGATTGATCAATCCGTTCGCGAGATATGGCAGTTTGGAAATAACAAACGCTTGAGAAACTCAAAATTTTCGCAGTTCTGATGCTCGGAACGAATAACTAGAACGGCCTAGGGGAAAAGTGCGCATACCGTTGTAATCGGGCGAGTTTCTACTTTCAGATGCAACAGAAATTATGCGGATTGATCAATCCGTTCGCGAGATATGGCAGTTTTGAGGTAAGAAACGCTTCAGAAGCTCAAAATATTCGCAGTTCTGATGCTCGAAACGAATAACTAGAACGGCCTAGGGGAAAAGTGGGCACACAGTTGTAATCGGGCGAGTTTCTACTTTCAAATGCAACAGAAATTTTGCGGATTGATCAATCCGTTCGCGAGATATGGCAGTTTGGATATAAGAAACGCTTGAGTAACTCAAAATTTTCGAAGTTCTGATGCTCGAAACGAGTAACTAGAACGGCCTAGGGGAAAAGTACGCATACCGTTGTAATGGGGCGAGTTTCTACTTTCAGATGCAACAGAAATTTTGCGGATTGGTCAATCCGTTCGCGAGATATGGCAGTTTGGACGTGAGAAACGCTTGAGAAACTCAAAATTTTCGCAGTTCTGATGCTCGAAACGAATGACTAGAACGGCCTAGGGGAGAAGTACGCATACCGATGTAATCGGGCGAGTTTCTACTTTCAGATGCAACAGAAATTTTGCGGATTGGTCGATCCGTTCGCGAGATATGGCAATTTGGACGTAAGAAACGCTTGAGAAACTCAACATTTTCGCAGTTCTGATGCTCGAAACGAATAACTGGAACGGCCAAGGGCAAAACTACAAATACTGTTGTAAACGGGCGAGTCTCTACTTTCAGAAGCAACAGAAATTTTGCGGATTGGTCAATCCGTTCGCGAGATATGGCAGTTTGGACGTGAGAAACGCTTGAGAAACTCAAAATTTTCGCAGTTCTGATGCTCGAAACGAATGACTAGAACGGCCTAGGGGAGAAGTACGCATACCGTTGTAATCGGGCGAGTTTCTACTTTCAGATGCAACAGAAATTATGCGGATTGGTCAATCCGTTCGCGAGATATGGCAGTTTGGAGGTAAGAAACGCTTGAGGAACTCAAAATTTTCGCAGTTCTGATGCTCGAAACGAATAACTAGAACAGCCTAGGGGAAAAGTGCGCATACCGTTGTAATCGGGCGAGTTTCTACTTTCAGATGCAACAGAAATTATGCGGATTGGTCAATCCGTTCGCGAGATATGGCAGTTTGGAGGTAAGAAACGCTTGAGGAACTCAAAATTTTCCCAGTTCTGATGCTCGAAACGAATAACTAGAACGGCCTAGGGGAAAACTACACATACCTCTGTAATCGGGCGAGTTTCTACTTTCAGATGCAACAGAAATTTTGCGGATTGATCAATCCGTTCGCGAAATATGGCAGTTTGGAGATAAGAAACGCTTGAGGAACTCAAAATTTTCGCAGTTCTGATGCTCGAAACGAATAACTAGAACGGCCTAGGGGAAAACTACACATACCGCTGTAATCGGGCGAGTTTCTACTTTCAGATGCAACAGAAATTTTGCGGATTGATCAATCCGTTCGCGATATATGGCAGTTTGGAGATAAGAAACGCTTGAGTAGCTCAAAATTTTCGCAGTTCTGATGCTCGAAACGAGTAACTAGAACGGTGTAGGGGAAAAGTACGCATACCGTTGTAATCGGGCGAGTTTCTACTTTCAGATGCAACAGAAATTTTGCGGATCGGTCAATCCGTTCGCGAGATATGGCAGTTTGGATGTAACAAACGCTTGAGAACCTCAAAATTTTCGCAGTTCTGATGCTCGAAACGAATAACTGGAACGGCCTAGGGGAAAAGTACGCATACCGTTGTAATGGGGCGAGTTTCTACTTTCGGATGCAACAGAAATTACGCGAATTGGTCAATCCGTTCGCGAGATATGGCAGTTTGGAGGTAAGAAACGCTTGAGGAACTCAAAATTTTCGCAGTTCTGATGCTCGAAACGAATGACTAGAACGGCCTAGGGGAGAAGTGGGCACACAGTTGTAATCGGGCGAGTTTCTACTTTCAAATGCAACAGAAATTTTGCGGATTGATCAATCCGTTCGCGAGATATGGCAGTTTGGATATAAGAAACGCTTGAGTAACTCAAAATTTTCGAAGTTCTGATGCTCGAAACGAGTAACTAGAACGGCCTAGGGGAAAAGTACGCATACCGTTGTAATGGGGCGAGTTTCTACTTTCAGATGCAACAGAAATTTTGCGGATTGGTCAATCCGTTCGCGAGATATGGCAGTTTGGACGTGAGAAACGCTTGAGAAACTCAAAATTTTCGCAGTTCTGATGCTCGAAACGAATGACTAGAACGGCCTAGGGGAGAAGTACGCATACCGATGTAATCGGGCGAGTTTCTACTTTCAGATGCAACAGAAATTTTGCGGATTGGTCGATCCGTTCGCGAGATATGGCAATTTGGACGTAAGAAACGCTTGAGAAACTCAACATTTTCGCAGTTCTGATGCTCGAAACGAATAACTGGAACGGCCAAGGGCAAAACTACAAATACTGTTGTAAACGGGCGAGTCTCTACTTTCAGAAGCAACAGAAATTTTGCGGATTGGTCAATCCGTTCGCGAGATATGGCAGTTTGGACGTGAGAAACGCTTGAGAAACTCAAAATTTTCGCAGTTCTGATGCTCGAAACGAATGACTAGAACGGCCTAGGGGAGAAGTACGCATACCGTTGTAATCGGGCGAGTTTCTACTTTCAGATGCAACAGAAATTATGCGGATTGGTCAATCCGTTCGCGAGATATGGCAGTTTGGAGGTAAGAAACGCTTGAGGAACTCAAAATTTTCGCAGTTCTGATGCTCGAAACGAATAACTAGAACAGCCTAGGGGAAAAGTGCGCATACCGTTGTAATCGGGCGAGTTTCTACTTTCAGATGCAACAGAAATTATGCGGATTGGTCAATCCGTTCGCGAGATATGGCAGTTTGGAGGTAAGAAACGCTTGAGGAACTCAAAATTTTCCCAGTTCTGATGCTCGAAACGAATAACTAGAACGGCCTAGGGGAAAACTACACATACCTCTGTAATCGGGCGAGTTTCTACTTTCAGATGCAACAGAAATTTTGCGGATTGATCAATCCGTTCGCGAAATATGGCAGTTTGGAGATAAGAAACGCTTGAGGAACTCAAAATTTTCGCAGTTCTGATGCTCGAAACGAATAACTAGAACGGCCTAGGGGAAAACTACACATACCGCTGTAATCGGGCGAGTTTCTACTTTCAGATGCAACAGAAATTTTGCGGATTGATCAATCCGTTCGCGATATATGGCAGTTTGGAGATAAGAAACGCTTGAGTAGCTCAAAATTTTCGCAGTTCTGATGCTCGAAACGAGTAACTAGAACGGTGTAGGGGAAAAGTACGCATACCGTTGTAATCGGGCGAGTTTCTACTTTCAGATGCAACAGAAATTTTGCGGATCGGTCAATCCGTTCGCGAGATATGGCAGTTTGGATGTAACAAACGCTTGAGAACCTCAAAATTTTCGCAGTTCTGATGCTCGAAACGAATAACAGGAACGGCCTAGGGGAAAAGTACGCATACCGTTGTAATGGGGCGAGTTTCTACTTTCGGATGCAACAGAAATTACGCGAATTGGTCAATCCGTTCGCGAGATATGGCAGTTTGGAGGTAAGAAACGCTTGAGGAACTCAAAATTTTCGCAGTTCTGATGCTCGAAACGAATGACTAGAACGGCCTAGGGGAGAAGTACGCATACCGTTGTAATCGGGCGAGTTTCTACTTTCAGATGCAACAGAAATTTTGCGGATTGGTCAATCCGTTCGCGAGATATGGCCGTTTGGATGTAAGAAACGCTTGAGAAACTCAAAATTTTCGCAGTTCTGATGCTCGAAACGAATAACTAGAACGGCCTAGGGGAAAAGTGCCCATACCGTTGTAATCGGGCGAGTTTCTACTTTCAAATGCAACAGAAATTTTGCGGATTGGTCAATCCGTTCGCGAGGTATGGCAGTTTGGAGGTAAGAAACGCTCGAGAAACTCAAAATTTTCACATTTCTGATGCTCGAAACGAATAACTGGAACGGCCTAGGGGAGAAGTACGCATACCGTTGTAATCGGGCGAGTTTGTACTTTCAGATGCAACAGAAATTTTGCGGATTGATCAATCCGTTCGCGAGATATGGCAGTTTGGAGATAAGAAACGCTTGAGAAACTCAAAATTTTCGCAGTTCTGATGCTCGAAACGAATAACTAGAACGGCCTAGGGGAAAAGTACGCATACCGATGTAATCGGGCGAGTTTCTACTTTCAGATGCAACAGAAATTACGCGGATTGGTCAATCCGTTCGCGAGATATGGCAGTTTGGAGGTAAGAAACGCATGAGAAACTCAAAATTTTCGCAGTTCTGATGTTCGAAACGAATGACTAGAACGGCCTAGATGAGAAGTACGCATACCGTTGTAATCGGGCGAGTTTCTACTTTCAGATGCAACAGAAATTTTGCGGATTGATCAATCCGTTCGCGAGATATGGCCGTTTGGATGTAAGAAACGCTTGAGAAACTCAAAATATTCGCTGTTCTGATTCACGAAACGAATAACTAGAACGGTCTAGGGGAAAAGTGCGCATACCGTTGTAATCGGGCGAGTTTCTACTTTCAAATGCAACAGAAATTTTGCGGATTGGTCAATCCGTTCGCGAGATATGGCAGTTTGGAGGTAAGAAACGCTTGAGGAACTAAAAATTTTCGCATTTCTGATGCTCGAAACGAATAACTAGAACGGCCTGGGGGAAAAGTGCGCATACCGTTGTAATCGGGCGAGTTTCTACTTTCAGATGCAACAGAAATTATGCGGATTGGTCAATCCGTTCGCGAGATATGGCCGTTTGGATGTAAGAAACGCTTGAGAAACTCGAAATTTTCGCAGTTCTGATGCTCGAAACGAATAACTAGAACGGCCTAGGGGAAAAGTGCGCATACCGTTGTAATCGGGCGAGTTTCTACTTTCAGATGCAACAGAAATTTTGCGGATTGGTCAATCCGTTCGCGAGATATGGCAGTTTGGAGGTAAGAAACGCATGAGAAACTCAAAATTTTCGCAGTTCTGATGCTCGAAACGAATGACTAGAACGGCCTAGGGGAGAAGTACGCACACCGTTGTAATCGGGCGAGTTTCTACTTTCGGATGCAACAGAAATTACGCGGATTGGTCAATCCGTTCGCGAGATATGGCAGTTTGGAGGTAAGAAACGCTTGAGAAACTCAAAATTTTCGCAGTTCTGATGCTCGAAACGAATAACTAGAACGGCCTAGGGGAAAACTACACCTACCGTTGTAATCGGGCGAGTTTCTACTTTCAGATGCAACAGAAATTTTGCGGATTGTTCAATCCGTTCGCGAGATATGGCAGTTTGGAGGTAAGAAACGCTTGATAAACTCAAAATTTTCGCAGTTCTGATGCTCGAAACGAATGACTAGAACGGCCTAGGGGAGAAGTACGCATACCGTTGTAATCGGGCGAGTTTCTACTTTCAGATGCAACAGAAATTTTGCGGATTGATCAATCCGTTCGCGAGATATGGCAGTTTGGAAATAACAAACGCTTGAGAAACTCAAAATTTTCGCAGTTCTGATGCTCGGAACGAATAACTAGAACGGCCTAGGGGAAAAGTGCGCATACCGTTGTAATCGGGCGAGTTTCTACTTTCAGATGCAACAGAAATTATGCGGATTGATCAATCCGTTCGCGAGATATGGCAGTTTTGAGGTAAGAAACGCTTCAGAAGCTCAAAATATTCGCAGTTCTGATGCTCGAAACGAATAACTAGAACGGCCTAGGGGAAAAGTGGGCACACAGTTGTAATCGGGCGAGTTTCTACTTTCAAATGCAACAGAAATTTTGCGGATTGATCAATCCGTTCGCGAGATATGGCAGTTTGGATATAAGAAACGCTTGAGTAACTCAAAATTTTCGAAGTTCTGATGCTCGAAACGAGTAACTAGAACGGCCTAGGGGAAAAGTACGCATACCGTTGTAATGGGGCGAGTTTCTACTTTCAGATGCAACAGAAATTTTGCGGATTGGTCAATCCGTTCGCGAGATATGGCAGTTTGGACGTGAGAAACGCTTGAGAAACTCAAAATTTTCGCAGTTCTGATGCTCGAAACGAATGACTAGAACGGCCTAGGGGAGAAGTACGCATACCGATGTAATCGGGCGAGTTTCTACTTTCAGATGCAACAGAAATTTTGCGGATTGGTCGATCCGTTCGCGAGATATGGCAATTTGGACGTAAGAAACGCTTGAGAAACTCAACATTTTCGCAGTTCTGATGCTCGAAACGAATAACTGGAACGGCCAAGGGCAAAACTACAAATACTGTTGTAAACGGGCGAGTCTCTACTTTCAGAAGCAACAGAAATTTTGCGGATTGGTCAATCCGTTCGCGAGATATGGCAGTTTGGACGTGAGAAACGCTTGAGAAACTCAAAATTTTCGCAGTTCTGATGCTCGAAACGAATGACTAGAACGGCCTAGGGGAGAAGTACGCATACCGTTGTAATCGGGCGAGTTTCTACTTTCAGATGCAACAGAAATTATGCGGATTGGTCAATCCGTTCGCGAGATATGGCAGTTTGGAGGTAAGAAACGCTTGAGGAACTCAAAATTTTCGCAGTTCTGATGCTCGAAACGAATAACTAGAACCGCCTAGGGGAAAAGTGCGCATACCGTTGTAATCGGGCGAGTTTCTACTTTCAGATGCAACAGAAATTATGCGGATTGGTCAATCCGTTCGCGAGATATGGCAGTTTGGAGGTAAGAAACGCTTGAGGAACTCAAAATTTTCCCAGTTCTGATGCTCGAAACGAATAACTAGAACGGCCTAGGGGAAAACTACACATACCTCTGTAATCGGGCGAGTTTCTACTTTCAGATGCAACAGAAATTTTGCGGATTGATCAATCCGTTCGCGAAATATGGCAGTTTGGAGATAAGAAACGCTTGAGGAACTCAAAATTTTCGCAGTTCTGATGCTCGAAACGAATAACTAGAACGGCCTAGGGGAAAACTACACATACCGCTGTAATCGGGCGAGTTTCTACTTTCAGATGCAACAGAAATTTTGCGGATTGATCAATCCGTTCGCGATATATGGCAGTTTGGAGATAAGAAACGCTTGAGTAGCTCAAAATTTTCGCAGTTCTGATGCTCGAAACGAGTAACTAGAACGGTGTAGGGGAAAAGTACGCATACCGTTGTAATCGGGCGAGTTTCTACTTTCAGATGCAACAGAAATTTTGCGGATCGGTCAATCCGTTCGCGAGATATGGCAGTTTGGATGTAACAAACGCTTGAGAACCTCAAAATTTTCGCAGTTCTGATGCTCGAAACGAATAACTGGAACGGCCTAGGGGAAAAGTACGCATACCGTTGTAATGGGGCGAGTTTCTACTTTCAGATGCAACAGAAATTTTGCGGATTGTTCAATCCGTTCGCGAGATATGGCAGTTTGGAAATAAGAAACGCTTGAGAAACTCAAAATTTTCGCAGTTCTGATGCTCGGAACGAATAACTAGAACGGCCTAGGGGAAAAGTGCGCATACCGTTGTAATCGGGCGAGTTTCTACTTTCAAATGCAACAGAAATTTTGCGGATTGATCAATCCGTTCGCGAGATATGGCAGTTTGGATATAAGAAACGCTTGAGTAACTCAAAATTTTCGCAGTTCTGATGCTCGAAACGAGTAACTAGAACGGCCTAGGGGAAAAGTACGCATACCGTTGTAATGGGGCGAGTTTCTACTTTCAGATGCAACAGAAATTTTGCGGATTGGTCAATCCGTTCGCGAGATATGGCAGTTTGGACGTGAGAAACGCTTGAGAAACTCAAAATTTTCGCAGTTCTGATGCTCGAAACGAATGACTAGAACGGCCTAGGGGAGAAGTACGCATACCGATGTAATCGGGCGAGTTTCTACTTTCAGATGCAACAGAAATTTTGCGGATTGGTCGATCCGTTCGCGAGATATGGCAATTTGGACGTAAGAAACGCTTGAGAAACTCAACATTTTCGCAGTTCTGATGCTCGAAACGAATAACTGGAACGGCCAAGGGCAAAACTACACATACTGTTGTAAACGGGCGAGTCTCTACTTTCAGAAGCAACAGAAATTTTGCGGATTGGTCAATCCGTTCGCGAGATATGGCAGTTTGGAGGTAAGGAACGCTTGAGGAACTCAAAATTTTCGCAGTTCTGATGCTCGAAACGAATAAGTAGAACGGCCTAGGGGAAAACTACGCATACCGCTGTAATCGGGCGAGTTTCTACTTTCAGATGCAACACAAATTTTGCGGATTGATCAATCCGTTCGCGAGATATGGCAGTTTGGATATAAGAAACGCTTGAGTAACTCAAAATTTTCGCAGTTCTGATGCTCGAAACGAGTAACTAGAACGGCCTAGGGGAAAAGTGGGCACACAGTTGTAATCGGGCGAGTTTCTACTTTCAAATGCAACAGAAATTTTGCGGATTGATCAATCCGTTCGCGAGATATGGCAGTTTGGATATAAGAAACGCTTGAGTAACTCAAAATTTTCGCAGTTCTGATGCTCGAAACGAGTAACTAGAACGGCCTAGGGGAAAAGTACGCATACCGTTGTAATGGGGCGAGTTTCTACTTTCAGATGCAACAGAAATTTTGCGGATTGGTCAATCCGTTCGCGAGATATGGCAGTTTGGACGTGAGAAACGCTTGAGAAACTCAAAATTTTCGCAGTTCTGATGCTCGAAACGAATGACTAGAACGGCCTAGGGGAGAAGTACGCATACCGTTGTAATCGGGCGAGTTTCTACTTTCAGATGCAACAGAAATTATGCGGATTGGTCAATCCGTTCGCGAGATATGGCAGTTTGGAGGTAAGAAACGCTTGAGGAACTCAAAATTTTCGCAGTTCTGATGCTCGAAACGAATAACTAGAACGGCCTAGGGGAAAAGTGCGCATACCGTTGTAATCGGGCGAGTTTCTACTTTCAGATGCAACAGAAATTATGCGGATTGGTCAATCCGTTCGCGAGATATGGCAGTTTGGAGGTAAGAAACGCTTGAGGAACTCAAAATTTTCCCAGTTCTGATGCTCGAAACGAATAACTAGAACGGCCTAGGGGAAAACTACACATACCTCTGTAATCGGGCGAGTTTCTAATTTCAGATGCAACAGAAATTTTGCGGATTGATCAATCCGTTCGCGAAATATGGCAGTTTGGAGATAAGAAACGCTTGAGGAACTCAAAATTTTCGCAGTTCTGATGCTCGAAACGAATAACTAGAACGGCCTAGGGGAAAACTACACATACCGCTGTAATCGGGCGAGTTTCTACTTTCAGATGCAACAGAAATTTTGCGGATTGATCAATCCGTTCGCGAAATATGGCAGTTTGGAGATAAGAAACGCTTGAGTAGCTCAAAATTTTCGCAGTTCTGATGCTCGAAACGAGTAACTAGAACGGTCTAGGGGAAAAGTACGCATACCGTTGTAATCGGGCGAGTTTCTACTTTCAGATGCAACAGAAATTTTGAGGATCGGTCAATCCGTTCGCGAGATATGGCAGTTTGGATGTAACAAACGCTTGAGGACCTCAAAATTTTCGCAGTTCTGATGCTCGAAACGAATAACTGGAACGGCCTAGGGGAAAAGTACGCATACCGTTGTAATGGGGCGAGTTTCTACTTTCAGATGCAACAGAAATTTTGCGGATTGGTCAATCCGTTCGCGAGATATGGCAGTTTGGACGTGAGAAACGCTTGAGAAACTCAAAATTTTCACAGTTCTGATGCTCGAAACGAATGACTAGAACGGCGTAGGGGAGAAGTACGCATACCGTTGTAATCGGGCGAGTTTCTACTTTCAGATGCAACAGAAATTTTGCGGATTTATCCATCTGTTCGCGAGATATGGCAGTTTGGAGATAAGAAACGCTTGAGAAACTCAAAATTTTCGCAGTTCTGATGCTCGAAACGAATAACTAGAACGGCCTAGGGGAAAAGTGCGCATACCGTTGTAATCGGGCGAGTTTCTACTTTCAGATGCAACAGAAATTTTGAGGATCGGTCAATCCGTTCGCGAGATATGGCAGTTTGGATGAAACAAACGCTCGAGAACCTCAACATTTTCGCAGTTCTGATGCTCGAAACGAATAACTGGAACGGCCTAGGGGAAAACAACACATACCGTTGTAATCGGGCGAGACTCTACTTTCAGATGCAACAGAAATTTTGCGGATTGGTCAATCCGTTCGCGAGATATGGCAGTTTGGATGTAAGAAACGCTTGAGAAACTCAAAATTTTCGCAGTTCTGATGCTCGAAACGAATGACTAGAACGGCCTAGGGGAAAAGTGCGCATACCGTTGTAATCGGGCGAGTTTCTACTTTCAGATGAAACAGAAATTTTGCGGATTGATCAATCCGTTCGCGAGATATGGCAGTTTGGATATAAGAAACGCTTGAGTAACTCAAAATTTTCGCAGTTCTGATGCTCGAAACGAGTAACTAGAACGGCCTAGGGGAAAAGTACGCATACCGTTGTAATGGGGCGAGTTTCTACTTTCAGATGCAACAGAAATTTTGCGGATTGGTCAATCCGTTCGCGAGATATGGCAGTTTGGACGTGAGAAACGCTTGAGAAACTCAAAATTTTCGCAGTTCTGATGCTCGAAACGAATGACTAGAACGGCCTAGGGGAGAAGTACGCATACCGTTGTAATCGGGCGAGTTTCTACTTTCAAATGCAACAGAAATTTTGCGGATTGGTCAATCCGTTTGCGAGATGTGGCAGTTTGGTGGTAAGAAACGCTTGAGAAACTCAAAATTTTCGCAGTTCTGATGCTCGAAACGAATAACTAGAACGGCCTAGGGGAAAAGTACCCGTACCGATGTAATCGGGCGTGTATCTACTTTCAGATGCAACAGAAATTTTGCGGATTGGTCAATCCGTTCGCGAGATATGGCAGTTTGGATGTAAGAAACGCTTGAGAAACTCAAAATTTTCGCAGTTCTGATGCTCGAAACGAATGACTAGAACGGCCTAGGGGAAAAGTGCGCATACCGTTGTAATCGGGCGAGTTTCTACTTTCAGATGAAACAGAAATTTTGCGGATTGATCAATCCGTTCGCGAGATATGGCAGTTTGGATATAAGAAACGCTTGAGTAACTCAAAATTTTCGCAGTTCTGATGCTCGAAACGAGTAACTAGAACGGCCTAGGGGAAAAGTACGCATACCGTTGTAATGGGGCGAGTTTCTACTTTCAGATGCAACAGAAATTTTGCGGATTGGTCAATCCGTTCGCGAGATATGGCAGTTTGGACGTGAGAAACGCTTGAGAAACTCAAAATTTTCGCAGTTCTGATGCTCGAAACGAATGACTAGAACGGCCTAGGGGAGAAGTACGCATACCGTTGTAATCGGGCGAGTTTCTACTTTCAAATGCAACAGAAATTTTGCGGATTGGTCAATCCGTTTGCGAGATGTGGCAGTTTGGTGGTAAGAAACGCTTGAGAAACTCAAAATTTTCGCAGTTCTGATGCTCGAAACGAATAACTAGAACGGCCTAGGGGAAAAGTACCCGTACCGATGTAATCGGGCGTGTATCTACTTTCAGATGCAACAGAAATTTTGCGGATTGGTCGATCCGTTCGCGACATATGGCAGTTTGGAAGTAAGAAACGCTTGCGAAACTCAAAATTTTCGCAGCTCTGATGCTCGAAACGAATGACTAGAACGTCCTAGTGGAGAAGTACGCATACCGTTGTAATCAGGCGAGTTTCTACTTTCAGATGAAACAGAAATTATGCGGATTGGTCAATCCGTTCGCGAGATATGGCAGTTTGGATATAAGAAACGCTTGAGTAACTCAAAATTTTCGCAGTTCTGATGCTCGAAACGAGTAACTAGAACGGCCTAGGGGAAAAGTACGCATACCGTTGTAATGGGGCGAGTTTCTACTTTCAGATGCAACAGAAATTTTGCGGATTGGTCAATCCGTTCGCGAGATATGGCAGTTTGGACGTGAGAAACGCTTGAGAAACTCAAAATTTTCGCAGTTCTGATGCTCGAAACGAATGACTAGAACGGCCTAGGGGAGAAGTACGCATACCGTTGTAATCGGGCGAGTTTCTACTTTCAGATGCAACAGAAATTATGCGGATTGGTCAATCCGTTCGCGAGATATGGCAGTTTGGAGGTAAGAAACGCTTGAGGAACTCAAAATTTTCGCAGTTCTGATGCTCGAACGAATAACTAGAACGGCCCATGGGAAAAGTGCGCATACCATTGTAATCGGGCGAGTTTCTACTTTCAGATGCAACAGAAATTATGCGGATTGGTCAATCCGTTCGCGAGATATGGCAGTTTGGAGGTAAGAAACGCTTGAGGAACTCAAAATTTTCGCAGTTCTGATGCTCGAAACGAATGACTAGAACGGACTAGGGGAGAAGTACGCATACCGTTGTAATCGAGGGAGTTTCTACTTTCAGATGCAACAGAAATTATGCGGATTGGTCGATCCGTTCGCGAGATATGGCAGTTTGGAGGTAAGAAACGCTTGAGGAACTCAAAATTTTCGCAGTTCTGATGCTCGAAACGAATAACTAGAACGGCCTAGGGGAAAACTACACATACCGTTGTAATCGGGCGAGTTTCTACTTTCAGATGCAACAGAAATTTTGCGGATTGATCAATCCGTTCGCGAGATATGGCAGTTTGGAGATAAGAAACGCTTTAGAAACTCAAAATTTTCGCAGTTCTTATGCTCGAAACGAATAACTAGAGCGGCCCAGGGGAAAAGTGCGCATACCGTTGTAATCGGGCGAGTCTCTACTTTCAGATGCAACAGAAATTTTGCGGATTGGTCAATCCGTTCGCGAGATGTGGCAGTTTGGAGGTAAGAAACGCTTGAGAAACTCAAAATTTTCGCCGTTCTGATGCTCGAAACGAATAACTAGAACGGCCTAGGGGAAAAGTACGCATACCGATGTAATCGGGCGAGTTTCTACTTTCAGATGCAACAGAAATTTTGCGGATTGGTCGATCCGTTCGCGAGATATGGCACTTTGGAAGTAAGAAACGCTTGAGAAACTCAAAATTTTCGCAGTTCTGATGCTCGAAACGAATAACTAGAACGGCCTAGGGGAAAAGTACCCATACCGATGTAATCGGGCGAGTATCTACTTTCAGATGCAACAGAAATTTTGCGGATTGGTCGATCCGTTCGCGAGATATGGCAGTTTGGAAGTAAGAAACGCTTGCGAAACTCAAAATTTTCGCAGATCTGATGCTCGAAACGAATGACTAGAACGTCCTAGGGGAGAAGTACGCATACCGTTGTAATCGGGCGAGTTTCTACTTTCAGATGCAACAGAAATTATGCGGATTGGTCAATCCGTTCGCGAGATATGGCCGTTTGGATGTAAGAAACGCTTGAGAAGCTCAAAATTTACGCAGTTCTGATGCTCGAAACGAATAACTAGAACGGCCTACGGGAAAAGTGCGCATACCGTTGTAATCGGGCGAGTTTCTACTTTCAGATGCAACAGAAATTTTGCGGATTGGTCAATCCGTTCGCGAGATATGGCAGTTTGGAGGTAAGAAACGCTTGAGAAACTCAAAATTTTCGCAGTTCTGATGCTCGAAACGAATAACTAGAACGGCCTAGGGGAAATGTGCGCATACCGTTGTAATCGGGCGAGTTTCTACTTTCAGATGCAACAGAAATTTTGCGGATCGGTCAATCCGTTCGCGAGATATGGCAGTTTGGATGTAAGAAACGCTTGAGAAACTCAAAATTTTCGCAGTTCTGATGCTCGAAACGAATGACTAGAACGGCCTAGGGGAGAAGAACGCATACCGTTGTAATCGGGCGAGTTTCTACTTTCAGATGCAACAGAAATTTTGCGGATTGGTCAATCCGTTCGCGAGATATGGCCGTTTGGATGTAAGAAACGCTTTACAAACTCAAAATTTTCGCAGTTCTGATGCTCGAAACGAATAACTAGAACGGCCCAGGGGAAAAGTGCGCATACCGTTGTAATCGGGCGAGTTTTTACTTTCAAATGCAACAGAAATTTTGCGGATTGGTAAATGCGTTCGCGAGATATGGCATTTTGGAGGTAAGAAACGCTTGAAAAACTCAAAATTTTCGCAGTTCTGATGCTCGAAACGAATAAATAGAACGGCCTAGGGTAAAACTACACATACCGTTGTAATCGGGCGAGTTTCTACTTTCAGACACAACAGAAATTTTGCGGATTGGTCAATCCGTTTGCGAGATGTGGCAGTTTGGAGGTAAGAAACGCTTGAGAAACTCAAAATTTTCGCAGTTCTGATGCTCGAAACGAATGACTAGAACGGCCTAGGGGAGAAGTACGCATACCGTTGTAATCGGGCGTGTTTCTACTTCCAAATGCAACAGAAATTTTGCGGATTGGTCAATCCGTTCGCGAGATATGGCAGTTTGGAGGTAAGAAACGCTTGAGAAACTCAAAATTTTCGCAGTTCTGACATTCGAAACGAATAACTAGAACGGCCTAGGGGAAAAGTGCGCATACCGTTGTAATCGGTCGAGTTTCTACTTTCAAATGCAACAGAAATTTTGCGGATTGGTCAATCCGTTTGCGAGATGTGGCAGTTTGGTGGTAAGAAACGCTTGAGAAACTCAAAATTTTCGCAGTTCTGATGCTCGAAACGAATAACTAGAACGGCCTAGGGGAAAAGTACCCGTACCGATGTAATCGGGCGTGTATCTACTTTCAGATGCAACAGAAATTTTGCGGATTGGTCGATCCGTTCGCGACATATGGCAGTTTGGAAGTAAGAAACGCTTGCGAAACTCAAAATTTTCGCAGCTCTGATGCTCGAAACGAATGACTAGAACGTCCTAGTGGAGAAGTACGCATACCGTTGTAATCAGGCGAGTTTCTACTTTCAGATGCAACAGAAATTATGCGGATTGGTCAATCCGTTCGCGAGATATGGCCGTTTGGATGTAAGAAACGCTTGAGAAGCTCAAAATTTACGCAGTTCTGATGCTCGAAACGAATAACTAGAACGGCCTACGGGAAAAGTGCGCAAACCGTTGTAATCGGGCGAGTTTCTACTTTCAGATGCAACAGAAATTTTGCGGATTGGTCAATCCGTTCGCGAGATATGGCCGTTTGGATGTAAGAAACGCTTGAGAATCTCAAAATTTTCGCAGTTCTGATGCTCGAAACGAATAACTAGAACGGCCCAGGGGAAAAGTGCGCATACCGCTGTAATCGGGCGAGTTTCTACTTTCAGATGCAACAGAAATTTTGCGGATTGGTCGAACCGTTCGCGAGATATGGCAGTTTGGAAGTAAGAAACGCTTGCGCAACTCAAAATTTTCGCAGTTCTGATGCTCGAAACGAATAACTAGAACGGCCTAGGGGAAAGGTGCGCATACCGTTGTAATCGGGCGAGTTTCTACTTTCAGATGCAACCGAAATTTTGCGGACCGGTCAATCCGTTCGCGAGATATGGCAGTTTTGAGGTAAGAAACGCTTGAGAAACTCAAAATTTTCGCAGTTCTGATGCTCGAAACGAATGACTAGAACGGCCTAGGGGAGAAGAACGCATACCGTTGTAATCGGGCGAGTTTCTACTTTCAGATGCAACAGAAATTTTGCGGATTGGTCAATCCGTTCGCGAGATATGGCCGTTTGGATGTAAGAAACGCTTTAGAAACTCAAAATTTTCGCAGTTCTGATGCTCGAAACGAATAAGTAGAACGGCCCAGGGGAAAAGTGCGCATACCATTGTAATCGGGCGAGTTTCTACTTTCAAATGCAACAGAAATTTTGCGGATTGGTAAATGCGTTTGCGAGATGTGACAGTTTGGAAGTAAGAAACGCTTGAGAAACTCAAAATTTTCGCAGTTCTGATGCTCGAAACGAATGACTAGAACGGCCTAGGGGAGAAGTACGCATATCGTTGTAATCGGGCGAGTTTCTACTTCCAAATGCAACAGAAATTTTGCGGATTGGTCAATCCGTTCGCGAGATATTGCCGTTTGGATGTAAGAAACGCTTGAGAAACTCAAAATTTAGGCAGTACTGATGCTCGAAACGAATAACTAGAACGGCCTACGGGAAAAGTGCGCATACCGTTGTAATCGGGCGAGTTTCTACTTTCAGACGCAACAGAAACTTTGCGGATTGGTCAATCCGTTCGCGAGATATGGCAGTTTGGAGGTAAGAAACGCTTGAGAAACTCAAAATTTTCGCAGTTCTGATGCGCGAAACGAATAAATAGAACGGCCTAGGGGAAAACTACACACACCGTTGTAATCGGGCGAGTTTCTACTTTCAGACACAACAGAAATTTTGCGGATTGGTCAATCCATTTGCGAGATGTGGCAGTTTGGAGGTAAGAAACGCTTGAGAAACTCAAAATTTTCGCAGTTCTGATGCTCGAAACGAATGACTAGAACGGCCTAGGGGAGAAGTACGCATACCGTTGTAATCGGGCGAGTTTCTACTTCCAAATGCAACAGAAATTTTGCGGATTGGTCAATCCGTTCGCGAGATATGGCAGTTTGGAGGTAAGAAACGCTTGAGAAACTCAAAATTTTCGCAGTTCTGATGCTCGAAACGAATAACTAGAACGGCCTAGGGGAAAAGTGCGCATACCGTTGTAATCAGGCGAGATTCTACTTTCAAATGCAACAGAAATTTTGCGGATTGGTCAATCCGTTCGCGAGATATGGCAGTTTGGAGGTAAGAAACGCTTGAGAAACTCAAAATTTTCGCAGTTCTGATGCTCGAAACGAATGACTAGAACGGCCTAGGGGAGAAGTACGCATACCGTTCTAATCGGGCGAGTTTCTACTTCCAAATGCAACAGAAATTTTGCGGATTGGTCAATCCGTTCGCGAGATATGGCAGTTTCGAGGTAAGAAACGCTTGAGAAACTCAAAATTTTCGCAGTTCTGACGCTCGAAACGAATAACTAGAACGGCCTAGGGGAAAAGTGCGCATACCGCTGTAATCGGGCGAGTTTCTACTTTCAAATGCAACAGAAATTTTGCGGATTGGTCAATCCGTTCGCGAGATATGGCAGTTTGGAGGTAAGAAACGCTTGAGAAACTCAAAATTTTCGCAGTTCTGATGCTCGAAACGAATAACTAGAACGGCCTAGGGGAAAAGTACCCATACCGATGTAATCGGGCGAGTATCTACTTTCAGATGCAACAGAAATTTTGCGGTTTGGTCGAACCGTTCGCGAGATATGGCAGTTTGGAAGTAAGAAACGCTTGCGAAACTCAAAATTTTCGCAGTTCTGATGCTCGAAACGAATGACTAGAACGTCCTAGCGGAGAAGTACGCATACCGTTGTAATCGGGCGAGATTCTACTTTCAGATGCAACAGAAATTATGCGGATTGGTCAATCCGTTCGCGAGATATGGACGTTTGGATGTAAGAAACGCTTGAGAAACTCAAAATTTACGCAGTTCTGATGCTCGAAACGAATAACTAGAACGGCCTAGGGGAAAAGTACCCATACCGATGTAATCGGGCGAGTATCTACTTTCAGATGCAACAGAAATTTTGCGGATTGGTCGATCCGTTCGCGAGATATGGCAGTTTGGAAGTAAGAAACGCTTGCGAAACTCAAAATTTTCGCAGTTCTGATGCTCGAAACGAATAACTAGAACGGCCTAGGGGAGAAGTACGCATACCGTTGTAATCGGGCGAGTTTCTACTTCCAAATGCAACAGAAATTTTGCGGATTGGTCAATCCGTTCGCGAGATATGGCTGGTTGGAGATAAGAAACGCTTTAGAAACTCAAAATTTTCGCAGTTCTGATGCTCGAAACGAATAACTAGAACGGCCCAGGGGAAAAGTGCGCATACCGTTGTAATCGGGCGAGTTTCTGCTATCAAATGCAACAGAAATTTTGCGGATTGGTCAATCCGTTCGCGAGATATAGCAGTTTGGAGGTAACACACGCTTGAGAAACTCAAAATTTTCGCTGTTCCGATGCTCGAAACGAATAACTGGAACGGCCTAGGGGAAAACTACACATACCGTTGTAATCGGGCGAGTCTCTACTTTCAGATGCAACAGAAATTTTGCGGATTGGTCAATCCGTTCGCGAGATGTGGCAGTTTGGAGGTAAGAAACGCTTGAGAAACTCAAAATTTTCGCAGTTCTGATGCTCGAAACAAATGACTAGAACGGCCTAGGGGAGAAGTACGCATACCGTTGTAATCGGGCGAGTTTCTACTTCCAAATGCAACAGAAATTTTGCGGATTGGTCAATCCGTTCGCGAGATATGGCAGTTTGGAGGTAAGAAACGCTTGAGAAACTCAAAATTTACGCAGTTCTGATGCTCGAAACGAATAACTAGAACGGCCTACGGGAAAAGTGCGCATACCGCTGTAATCGGGCGAGTTTCTACTTTCAAATGCAACAGAAATTTTGCGGATTGGTCAATCCGTTCGCGAGATATGGCAGTTTGGAGGTAAGAAACGCTTGAGAAACTCAAAATTTTCGCAGTTCTGATGCTCGAAACGAATAACTAGAACGGCCTAGGGGAAAAGTACCCATACCGATGTAATCGGGCGAGTATCTACTTTCAGATGCAACAGAAATTTTGCGGTTTGGTCGAACCGTTCGCGAGATATGGCAGTTTGGAAGTAAGAAACGCTTGCGAAACTCAAAATTTTCGCAGTTCTGATGCTCGAAACGAATGACTAGAACGTCCTAGGGGAGAAGTACGCATACCGTTGTAATCGGGCGAGTTTCTACTTTCAGATGCAACAGAAATTTTGCGGATTGGTCGATCCGTTCGCGAGATGTGGCAGTTTGGAGGTAAGAAACGCTTGAGAAACTCAAAATTTTCGCAGTTCTGATGCTCGAAACGAATAACTAGAACGGCCTAGGGGAAAAGTGCGCGTACAGTTGTAATCGGGCGAGTTTCTACTCTCAGATGCAACAGAAATTTTGCGGATCGGTCAATCCGTTCGCGAGATATGGCAGTTTGGATGTAAGAAACGCTTGAGAAACTCAAAATTTTCGCAGTTCTGATGCTCGAAACGAATGACTAGAACGGCCTAGGGGAGAAGAACGCATACTCTTGTAATCGGGCGAGTTTCTACTTTCAGATGCAACAGAAATTTTGCGGATTGATCAATCCGTTCGCGAGATATTGCAGTTTGGAGGTAAGAAACGCTTGAGAAACTCAAAATTTTCGCAGTTCTGATGGTCGAAACGAATAACTAGAACGGCCTAGGGGAAAAGTGCGCATACTCTTGTAATCGGGCGAGTTTCTACTTTCAGATGCAACAGAAATTTTGCGGATTGATCAATCCGTTCGCGAGATATTGCAGTTTGGAGGTAAGAAACGCTTGAGAAACTCAAAATTTTCGCAGTTCTGATGCTCGAAACGAATGACTAGAACGGACTAGGGGAGAAGTACGCATACCGTTGTAATCGAGCGAGTTTCTACTTTCAGATGCAACCGAAATTATGCGGATTGGTCAATCCGTTCGCGAGATATGGCAGTTTGGAGGTAAGAAACGCTTGAGGAACTCAAAATTTACGCAGTTCTGATGCTCGAAACGAATAACTAGAACGGCCTACGGGAAAAGTGCGCATACCGCTGTAATCGGGCGAGTTTCTACTTTCAAATGCAACAGAAATTTTGCGGATTGGTCAATCCGTTCGCGAGATATGGCAGTTTGGAGGTAAGAAACGCTTGAGAAACTCAAAATTTTCGCAGTTCTGATGCTCGAAACGAATAACTAGAACGGCCTAGGGGAAAAGTACCCATACCGATGTAATCGGGCGAGTATCTACTTTCAGATGCAACAGAAATTTTGCGGTTTGGTCGAACCGTTCGCGAGATATGGCAGTTTGGAAGTAAGAAACGCTTGCGAAACTCAAAATTTTCGCAGTTCTGATGCTCGAAACGAATGACTAGAACGTCCTAGGGGAGAAGTACGCATACCGTTGTAATCGGGCGAGTTTCTACTTTCAGATGCAACAGAAATTTTGCGGATTGGTCGATCCGTTCGCGAGATGTGGCAGTTTGGAAGTAAGAAACGCTTGAGAAACTCAAAATTTACGCAGTTCTGATGCTCGAAACGAATAACTAGAACGGCCTAGGGGAAAAGTACCCATACCGATGTAATCGGGCGAGTATCTACTTTCAGATGCAACAGAAATTTTGCGGTTTGGTCGAACCGTTCGCGAGATATGGCAGTTTGGAAGTAAGAAACGCTTGCGAAACTCAAAATTTTCGCAGTTCTGATGCTCGAAACGAATGACTAGAACGTCCTAGCGGAGAAGTACGCATACCGTTGTAATCGGGCGAGATTCTACTTTCAGATGCAACAGAAATTATGCGGATTGGTCAATCCGTTCGCGAGATATGGACGTTTGGATGTAAGAAACGCTTGAGAAACTCAAAATTTACGCAGTTCTGATGCTCGAAACGAATAACTAGAACGGCCTAGGGGAAAAGTACCCATACCGATGTAATCGGGCGAGTATCTACTTTCAGATGCAACAGAAATTTTGCGGATTGGTCGATCCGTTCGCGAGATATGGCAGTTTGGAAGTAAGAAACGCTTGCGAAACTCAAAATTTTCGCAGTTCTGATGCTCGAAACGAATAACTAGAACGGCCTAGGGGAGAAGTACGCATACCGTTGTAATCGGGCGAGTTTCTACTTCCAAATGCAACAGAAATTTTGCGGATTGGTCAATCCGTTCGCGAGATATGGCTGGTTGGAGATAAGAAACGCTTTAGAAACTCAAAATTTTCGCAGTTCTGATGCTCGAAACGAATAACTAGAACGGCCCAGGGGAAAAGTGCGCATACCGTTGTAATCGGGCGAGTTTCTGCTATCAAATGCAACAGAAATTTTGCGGATTGGTCAATCCGTTCGCGAGATATAGCAGTTTGGAGGTAACACACGCTTGAGAAACTCAAAATTTTCGCTGTTCCGATGCTCGAAACGAATAACTGGAACGGCCTAGGGGAAAACTACACATACCGTTGTAATCGGGCGAGTCTCTACTTTCAGATGCAACAGAAATTTTGCGGATTGGTCAATCCGTTCGCGAGATGTGGCAGTTTGGAGGTAAGAAACGCTTGAGAAACTCAAAATTTTCGCAGTTCTGATGCTCGAAACAAATGACTAGAACGGCCTAGGGGAGAAGTACGCATACCGTTGTAATCGGGCGAGTTTCTACTTCCAAATGCAACAGAAATTTTGCGGATTGGTCAATCCGTTCGCGAGATATGGCAGTTTGGAGGTAAGAAACGCTTGAGAAACTCAAAATTTACGCAGTTCTGATGCTCGAAACGAATAACTAGAACGGCCTACGGGAAAAGTGCGCATACCGCTGTAATCGGGCGAGTTTCTACTTTCAAATGCAACAGAAATTTTGCGGATTGGTCAATCCGTTCGCGAGATATGGCAGTTTGGAGGTAAGAAACGCTTGAGAAACTCAAAATTTTCGCAGTTCTGATGCTCGAAACGAATAACTAGAACGGCCTAGGGGAAAAGTACCCATACCGATGTAATCGGGCGAGTATCTACTTTCAGATGCAACAGAAATTTTGCGGTTTGGTCGAACCGTTCGCGAGATATGGCAGTTTGGAAGTAAGAAACGCTTGCGAAACTCAAAATTTTCGCAGTTCTGATGCTCGAAACGAATGACTAGAACGTCCTAGGGGAGAAGTACGCATACCGTTGTAATCGGGCGAGTTTCTACTTTCAGATGCAACAGAAATTTTGCGGATTGGTCGATCCGTTCGCGAGATGTGGCAGTTTGGAGGTAAGAAACGCTTGAGAAACTCAAAATTTTCGCAGTTCTGATGCTCGAAACGAATAACTAGAACGGCCTAGGGGAAAAGTGCGCGTACAGTTGTAATCGGGCGAGTTTCTACTCTCAGATGCAACAGAAATTTTGCGGATCGGTCAATCCGTTCGCGAGATATGGCAGTTTGGATGTAAGAAACGCTTGAGAAACTCAAAATTTTCGCAGTTCTGATGCTCGAAACGAATGACTAGAACGGCCTAGGGGAGAAGAACGCATACTCTTGTAATCGGGCGAGTTTCTACTTTCAGATGCAACAGAAATTTTGCGGATTGATCAATCCGTTCGCGAGATATTGCAGTTTGGAGGTAAGAAACGCTTGAGAAACTCAAAATTTTCGCAGTTCTGATGGTCGAAACGAATAACTAGAACGGCCTAGGGGAAAAGTGCGCATACTCTTGTAATCGGGCGAGTTTCTACTTTCAGATGCAACAGAAATTTTGCGGATTGATCAATCCGTTCGCGAGATATTGCAGTTTGGAGGTAAGAAACGCTTGAGAAACTCAAAATTTTCGCAGTTCTGATGCTCGAAACGAATGACTAGAACGGACTAGGGGAGAAGTACGCATACCGTTGTAATCGAGCGAGTTTCTACTTTCAGATGCAACCGAAATTATGCGGATTGGTCAATCCGTTCGCGAGATATGGCAGTTTGGAGGTAAGAAACGCTTGAGGAACTCAAAATTTACGCAGTTCTGATGCTCGAAACGAATAACTAGAACGGCCTACGGGAAAAGTGCGCATACCGCTGTAATCGGGCGAGTTTCTACTTTCAAATGCAACAGAAATTTTGCGGATTGGTCAATCCGTTCGCGAGATATGGCAGTTTGGAGGTAAGAAACGCTTGAGAAACTCAAAATTTTCGCAGTTCTGATGCTCGAAACGAATAACTAGAACGGCCTAGGGGAAAAGTACCCATACCGATGTAATCGGGCGAGTATCTACTTTCAGATGCAACAGAAATTTTGCGGTTTGGTCGAACCGTTCGCGAGATATGGCAGTTTGGAAGTAAGAAACGCTTGCGAAACTCAAAATTTTCGCAGTTCTGATGCTCGAAACGAATGACTAGAACGTCCTAGGGGAGAAGTACGCATACCGTTGTAATCGGGCGAGTTTCTACTTTCAGATGCAACAGAAATTTTGCGGATTGGTCGATCCGTTCGCGAGATGTGGCAGTTTGGAAGTAAGAAACGCTTGAGAAACACAAAATTTTCGCAGTTCGGATGCTCGAAACGAATAACTAGAACGGCCTAGGGGAAAACTACACATACCGTTGTAATCGGGCGAGTTTCTACTTTCAGATGCAACAGAAATTTTGCGGATTGAACAATCCGTTCGCGAGAAATTGTTGTTTGGAGGTAAGAAACGCTTGAGAAACTCAAAATTTTCGCAGTTCTGATGCTGGAAACGAATGACTAGAACGGACTAGGGGAGAAGTACGCATACCGTTGTAATCGAGCGAGTTTCTACTTTCTGATGCAACAGAAATTATGTGGATTGGTCAATTCGTTCGCGAGATATGGCAGTTTGGAGGTAAGAAACGCTTGAGGAACTCAAAATTTTCGCAGTTCTGATGCTCGAAACGAATAACTAGAACGTCCTAGGGGAAAACTACACATACCGTTGTAATCGGGCGAGTTTCTACTTTCAGATGCAACAGAAATTTTGCGGATTGATCAATCCGTTCGCGAGATATTGCAGTTTGGAGGTAAGAAACGCTTGAGAAACTCAAAATTTTCGCAGTTCTGATGGTCGAAACGAATAACTAGAACGGCCTAGGGGAAAAGTGCGCATACTCTTGTAATCGGGCGAGTTTCTACTTTCAGATGCAACAGAAATTTTGCGGATTGATCAATCCGTTCGCGAGATATGGCAGTTTGGAGATAAGAAACGCTTTAGAAACTCAAAATTTTCGCAGTTCTGATGCTCGAAACGAATAACTAGAACGTCCTAGGGGAGAAGTACGCCTACCGTTGTAATCGGGCGAGTTTCTACTTCCAGATGCAACAGAAATTATGCGGATTGGTCAATCCGTTCGCGAGATATGGCAGTTTGGAGGTAAGAAACGCTTGAGAAACTCAAAATTTTCGCAGTTCTGATGCTCGAAACGAATAACTAGAACGGCCTAGGGGAGAAGTGCGCGTACAGTTGTAATCGGGCGAGTTTCTACTCTCAGATGCAACAGAAATTTTGCGGATCGGTCAATCCGTTCGCGAGATATGGCAGTTTGGATGTAAGAAACGCTTGAGAAACTCAAAATTTTCGCAGTTCTGATGCTCGAAACGAATAACTAGAACGGCCTAGGGGAGAAGAACGCATACTCTTGTAATCGGGCGAGTTTCTACTTTCAGATGCAACAGAAATTTTGCGGATTGATCAATCCGTTCGCGAGATATTGCAGTTTGGAGGTAAGAAACGCTTGAGAAACTCAAAATTTTCGCAGTTCTGATGGTCGAAACGAATAACTAGAACCGCCTAGGGGAAAAGTGCGCATACTCTTGTAATCGGGCGAGTTTCTACTTTCAGATGCAACAGAAATTTTGCGGATTGATCAATCCGTTCGCGAGATATTGCAGTTTGGAGGTAAGAAACGCTTGAGAAACTCAAAATTTTCGCAGTTCTGATGCTCGAAACGAATGACTAGAACAGACTAGGGGAGAAGTACGCATACCGTTGTTATCGAGCGAGTTTCTACTTTCAGATGCAACAGAAATTATGCGGATTGGTCAATCCGTTCGCGAGATATGGCAGTTTGGAGGTAAGAAACGCTTGAGGAACTCAAAATTTTCGCAGTTCTGATGCTCGAAACGAATAACTAGAACGGCCTAGGGGAAAACTACACATACCGTTGTAATCGGGCGAGTTTCTACTTTCAGATGCAACAGAAATTTTGCGGATTGATCAATCCGTTCGCGAGATATTGCAGTTTGGAGGTAAGAAACGCTTGAGAAACTCAAAATTTTCGCAGTTCTGATGGTCGAAACGAATAACTAGAACGGCCTAGGGGAAAAGTGCGCATACTCTTGTAATCGGGCGAGTTTCTACTTTCAGATGCAACAGAAATTATGCGGATTGGTCAATCCGTTCGCGAGATATGGCAGTTTGGAGGTAAGAAACGCTTGAGGAACTCAAAATTTACGCAGTTCTGATGCTCGAAACGAATAACTAGAACGGCCTAGGGGAGAAGTGCGCGTACTCTTGTAATCGGGCGAGTTTCTACTTTCAGATGCAACAGAAATTTTGCGGATTGATCAATCCGTTCGCGAGATATGGCAGTTTGGAGATAAGAAACGCTTTAGAAACTCAAAATTTTCGCAGTTCTGATGCTCGAAACGAATAACTAGAACGGCCTAGGGGAGAAGTGCGCGTACAGTTGTAATCGGGCGAGTTTCTACTCTCAGATGCAACAGAAATTTTGCGGATCGGTCAATCCGTTCGCGAGATATGGCAGTTTGGATGTAAGAAACGCTTGAGAAACTCAAAATTTTCGCAGTTCTGATGCTCGAAACGAATGACTAGAACGGCCTAGGGGAGAAGAACGCATACTCTTGTAATCGGGCGAGTTTCTACTTTCAGATGCAACAGAAATTTTGCGGATTGATCAATCCGTTCGCGAGATATTGCAGTTTGGAGGTAAGAAACGCTTGAGAAACTCAAAATTTTCGCAGTTCTGATGGTCGAAACGAATAACTAGAACCGCCTAGGGGAAAAGTGCGCATACTCTTGTAATCGGGCGAGTTTCTACTTTCAGATGCAACAGAAATTTTGCGGATTGATCAATCCGCGAGATATTGCAGTTTGGAGGTAAGAAACGCTTGAGAAACTCAAAATTTTCGCAGTTCTGATGCTCGAAACGAATGACTAGAACAGACTAGGGGAGAAGTACGCATACCGTTGTTATCGAGCGAGTTTCTACTTTCAGATGCAACAGAAATTATGCGGATTGGTCAATCCGTTCGCGAGATATGGCAGTTTGGAGGTAAGAAACGCTTGAGGAACTCAAAATTTTCGCAGTTCTGATGCTCGAAACGAATAACTAGAACGGCCTAGGGGAAAACTACACATACCGTTGTAAATCGGGCGAGTTTCTACTTTCAGATGCAACAGAAATTTTGCGGATTGATCAATCCGTTCGCGAGATATTGCAGTTTGGAGGTAAGAAACGCTTGAGAAACTCAAAATTTTCGCAGTTCTGATGGTCGAAACGAATAACTAGAACGGCCTAGGGGAAAAGTGCGCATACTCTTGTAATCGGGCGAGTTTCTACTTTCAGATGCAACAGAAATTATGCGGATTGGTCAATCCGTTCGCGAGATATGCAGTTTGGAGGTAAGAAACGCTTGAGGAACTCAAATTTACGCAGTTCTGATGCTCGAAACGAATAACTAGAACGGCCTAGGGGAGAAGTGCGCGTACTCTTGTAATCGGGCGAGTTTCTACTTTCAGATGCAACAGAAATTTTGCGGATTGATCAATCCGTTCGCGAGATATGGCAGTTTGGAGATAAGAAACGCTTTAGAAACTCAAAATTTTCGCAGTTCTGATGCTCGAAACGAATAACTAGAACGTCCTAGGGAGAAGTACGCCTACCGTTGTAATCGGGCGAGTTTCTACTTCCAGATGCAACAGAAATTATGCGGATTGGTCAATCCGTTCGCGAGATATGGCAGTTTGGAGGTAAGAAACGCTTGAGAAACTCAAAATTTTCGCAGTTCTGATGCTCGAAACGAATAACTAGAACGGCCTAGGGGAGAAGTGCGCGTACAGTTGTAATCGGGCGAGTTTCTACTCTCAGATGCAACAGAAATTTTGCGGATCGGTCAATCCGTTCGCGAGATATGGCAGTTTGGATGTAAGAAACGCTTGAGAAACTCAAAATTTTCGCAGTTCTGATGCTCGAAACGAATGACTAGAACGGCCTAGGGGAGAAGAACGCATACTCTTGTAATCGGGCGAGTTTCTACTTTCAGATGCAACAGAAATTTTGCGGATTGATCAATCCGTTCGCGAGATATTGCAGTTTGGAGGTAAGAAACGCTTGAGAAACTCAAATTTTCGCAGTTCTGATGGTCGAAACGAATAACTAGAACCGCCTAGGGGAAAAGTGCGCATACTCTTGTAATCGGGCGAGTTTCTACTTTCAGATGCAACAGAAATTTTGCGGATTGATCAATCCGTTCGCGAGATATTGCAGTTTGGAGGTAAGAAACGCTTGAGAAACTCAAAATTTTCGCAGTTCTGATGCTCGAAACGAATGACTAGAACAGACTAGGGGAGAAGTACGCATACCGTTGTTATCGAGCGAGTTTCTACTTTCAGATGCAACAGAAATTATGCGGATGGTCAATCCGTTCGCGAGATATGGCAGTTTGGAGGTAAGAAACGCTTGAGGAACTCAAAATTTTCGCAGTTCTGATGCTCGAAACGAATAACTAGAACGGCTAGGGGAAAACTACACATACCGTTGTAATCGGGCGAGTTTCTACTTTCAGATGCAACAGAAATTTTGCGATTGATCAATCCGTTCGCGAGATATTGCAGTTTGGAGGTAAGAAACGCTTGAGAAACTCAAAATTTTCGCAGTTCTGATGGTCGAAACGAATAACTAGAACGGCCTAGGGGAAAAGTGCGCATACTCTTGTAATCGGGCGAGTTCTACTTTCAGATGCAACAGAAATTATGCGGATTGGTCATCCGTTCGCGAGATATGGCAGTTTGGAGGTAAGAAACGCTTGAGGAACTCAAAATTTACGCAGTTCTGATGCTCGAAACGAATAACTAGAACGGCCTACGGGAAAAGTGCGCATACCGCTGTAATCGGGCGAGTTTCTACTTTCAAATGCAACAGAAATTTTGCGGATTGGTCAATCCGTTCGCGAGATATGGCAGTTTGGAGGTAAGAAACGCTTGAGAAACTCAAAATTTTCGCAGTTCTGATGCTCGAAACGAATAACTAGAACGGCCTAGGGAAAAGTACCCATACCGATGTAATCGGGCGAGTATCTACTTTCAGATGCAACAGAAATTTTGCGGTTTGGTCGAACCGTTCGCGAGATATGGCAGTTTGGAAGTAAGAAACGCTTGCGAAACTCAAAATTTTCGCAGTTCTGATGCTCGAAACGAATGACTAGAACGTCCTAGGGAGAAGTACGCATACCGTTGTAATCGGGCGAGTTTCTACTTTCAGATGCAACAGAAATTTTGCGGATTGGTCGATCCGTTCGCGAGATGTGGCAGTTTGGAAGTAAGAAACGCTTGAGAAACACAAAATTTTCGCAGTTCGGATGCTCGAAACGAATAACTAGAACGGCCTAGGGGAAAACTACACATACCGTTGTAATCGGGCGAGTTTCTACTTTCAGATGCAACAGAAATTTTGCGGATTGATCAATCCGTTCGCGAGAAATTGTTGTTTGGAGGTAAGAAACGCTTGAGAAACTCAAAATTTTCGCAGTTCTGATGCTGGAAACGAATGACTAGAACGGACTAGGGGAGAAGTACGCATACCGTTGTAAATCGAGCGAGTTTCTACTTTCTGATGCAACAGAAATTATGTGGATTGGTCAATCCGTTCGCGAGATATGGCAGTTTGGAGGTAAGAAACGCTTGAGGAACTCAAAATTTTCGCAGTTCTGATGCTCGAAACGAATAACTAGAAACGTCCTAGGGAAAACTACACATACCGTTGTAATCGGGCGAGTTTCTACTTTCAGATGCAACAGAAATTTTGCGGATTGATCAATCCGTTCGCGAGATATTGCAGTTTGGAGGTAAGAAACGCTTGAGAAACTCAAAATTTTCGCAGTTCTGATGGTCGAAACGAATAACTAGAACGGCCTAGGGGAAAAGTGCGCATACTCTTGTAATCGGGCGAGTTTCTACTTTCAGATGCAACAGAAATTTTGCGGATTGATCAATCCGTTCGCGAGAAATTGTTGTTTGGAGGTAAGAAACGCTTGAGAAACTCAAAATTTTCGCAGTTCTGATGCTGGAAACGAATGACTAGAACGGACTAGGGGAGAAGTACGCATACCGTTGTAATCGA